>NC_025998.2:109640496-109791731 GCF_000442705.2 Elaeis guineensis
CTCGATCATGTACAGTACATGATTGTGACTGACGCTCCTTCTCTCATTCGAGCATTGAAGATAACACAATTAGTCTTGTACCTCTCAACATCGTCGGATGTATCAAAAGACTCGTTCAACATTTGCAACATATCTTGTGGCTGAGCATTCTTGAAATGATAGCTGAACTCATCATTCATTGCCGCCAGCATAATACAACGAACTGTAGTTCGATCATTGAACCACTTCGATAAGTGTCTCTGACCGTGATACGTGCGTTCAGAGCTGGCTCCTCGGGTGCTGAATCTGTTAATACATACAAGATCCATTTGTACTCCAGAACTATTTTGAGCTTTCGATATCAACTATCAAAATTTGATCCCATCAATTTATCACTATCTAATAGTGATCGGAGCGACAAGGTGGTGGCCATAACTGCAAAAGAAAAATCAAAACCTAATTAGTATATGAATTGATTAAGCCTAAAGATATAAATTTTAGTCTAAAAGTTCTCCTACTATTTTATTCAAATTGATAGCATCTGCCTTCAATTCGAGAAATTATACTTTTTTAGTGAGTACTAGAATCCACATGGACTGCACATGGGCCCGAGTGTGGTTCGACCGACCTCTATGCACCCATGGATAGGTTCTTAACTAATTATTTCATCAAATAATTTTTAGCATTCAATTTTACCCCAGACCTCTTCGTAGGTGTGTGACGTCTCCACTGAAAGTTCTGGTTAGGTCCAACCATTAACATGTCAAAATTTAGTATAATTGATAAATGAGTGATCAGGCCCGAGTGTGGCTCGATCAATCTGACCATCATTAGAAAGACACAACTAAATCAACATATTATGAATGATAATTCTGACAGTCAGATGAGCACCAGGCATGTGGCACCTCCAATGATCATCTAAACTGTTAGACTCATTATCATCTAACTTAATGGGAGGCTATGATCTAGTTATTACTATAACTATTTTATTTTAGGGACCTAACAATTTTAGAAGATTTAATTAGTTGAATTGAGAGATGAGAAGAGACTTGACCAGTTAATCTTAATCCTCCCACTAACATCATCAAGTCAGATTAAAGAAGATCAGGCATAAGCTGGTCCAGCCAACCAGTCATGAATCCTCCCACTGACTTTCACCAAGTCATAAAGAGACTCAAGATAAGTTGAACTAGGGGTACCTAAATCATCATACTAATTTTCTAGTTAGCATGGGTCAACCCCAATCATTAAGTGATCTAATCAAAATATGATTCACCATGTTAGTCAGATAAGTGAGATCGATAGGAGGGATATGCCATTAACTCAATATAGATTTAATCTATGTGAATAGTTCCTAATTAGTGACCACCGATCAAATCTGTCATACTTACCTTAGACACTAACTGATTAGTCATTTTCAATTTGATCAACTTATAGACTTGGGTTTGACCACAGAGCCATGATCAAAGTCCATATTGGTCTAATCAAAGATATGGACTTGACCAACTATAACTATGGAAATTGATCAAGAGAAGAAATTGATCCAATCAAAATTAACTTTTAATTAGATTTGATCAATTACTAACATGGTCTATTATCAATGATTTCTACCCTAGGTCTAATCCAGTTAAATGGACTTGACTCGAGCTAACCCATTAACCCCATGAATTATGAAATTAATGCCTTGGATCTTTGATCTCAAATCTAGATCGCTTATTTCAATTAGTTTGAGCTGATATGGATTCGGATTTGATGTTTGAAAATAATTTTAATTCTTATAAAATATTTTACAGTCAATCATCTAATGATCAAAATACTAATTTTAGATCTAATATACATTATTTAGATCTAAAATAAAATTTAAATTTTTTTATTGTTCATCATCATGAAAAAATCGTGCAGCATCCCTACATGCCATAGGAGATCCCATCGAATGGATAAATAAAGTTATAAAATCTTGATTTTTTTCTATGATTGACGGCTATGAGGATCTATCCAATCAGTTTACTATACTACTCAGATGCTAAATTAATTATTTAGATCTAATCTAAATAATTAAAATCAGATTATTGCATAGATAAATTCATGTCATAAGAAAACCTGGCTCTGATACCATGAAAGGCTGCGTAGGGTTTCATACATGCATTTCAAAATTTTTAGCGAAAGAATATTAGATTAAATAATTTAATCTATAAATATATGTATAAGATCTAATCTTAAAACTCCTACAAATAGATCTATGAATAAATTTATATGCATAAAAATTTGAATATAAAATGACAAGCATGTGAACCAAAAAACAGTATTTAGTAATAGATCTAATCTACCACTTCTAGGGTTTCGAACTCAATACCTGAGCATGGTAGTCAAACTCCATAATTGAGAATATAGATCTAGAAGTTTCTCTAATACTATAGCCACACAAGCGTCTCCTCTATGGATGGTCCACATGAAGCCCTCAAACTGATCAATCCTCCGTGGAGTGCTAGCTCACGCATTAACTTCTGATGGCAGATCTGATTTGATCTCTTCCTTTGATTGCCTCAGACCTTTTCAATATTGAAGATGGATTAGAGGAGGATGCTGGATGGTGGAGAAAAATTGGATGAAGACTCTCTTCTCTTTGATTTTTTCCTCACCCAAAAACCCTAGAACAGTTCTAGGTCTCTCACCCGAGAGGAGATTGGTCTCCTCCTTTGTTCATGCCAAGGAAGATAGAAGCCCACCCAAACCTCATGCTTCAAAGAAGATTTTTGGCCCTCTTTCTCTCTGATATCTCATGGTAAAAAGTTCTCTCTTGTTGGTGCATAAAATTATGGCCTTTTGTGGTTATCGCACAAACCAGATTAGATAGGATAAGAGCTAGAGTTTGTTGCAATTCAAATCATTTTGAATTTTAATTTAACTCTAACTTTTTTTTACTCTTATCTGACTTAAAGAAAAACTTATCAGAGAAATTTGGATATGGAAAACAATCAGGAACACTTTCTTTTCTCGCACACAATGGGCACCTTCAAAAGAAGCCAATGTATGGAAGGATAGAGATAGGATTTTAGGTTAAAATTCAAATCATTTTGAATTCAATTTAAAGCTAACCAAATCCTATCCTTAATCGGCAACAAAAGAAGGGTTAGCTTTTGATTTTTTTATGCACAAACTAATTTTGTACTGTGAGAAAAGGTGTGAGACCTTTTGGGTGGCACAAGGGAGAGAGTCCCATTCATCTAGGACTTCAGGGTTTAATCAATTGGATTTATTTCAAACCTAATCCAATTAGATCCAAATAAAATATGATGAATCTAATCTAATTAGGCTCCTATAACTTTAATTAAATCTGATCAAATAAATAAATTAATTAAGCTATAGACCCGATCAAATCATGATCATTTCTCCCTTACTGATTAGATCATCTCATAACCTCATCAGATCAGACCTGATTGAATCCAATTCAATCAGACTTGATCCAGACTTTAATGCTCAATCAAATTGAACTAATTAGTTATCTAATCACTAATTAATCTTTCATTAATAATAGAATCTAAATCCAGTGGGACTCTTCATCAGAGTCCCCATCCATTGAGATTCTTCAAATTAGCCATGTGATTGGAGAAAAACTTCTAATGTATGTGACTTCATAGGTTCGAACCTAATTCGATAGCATAAAAATAGATTTTTGTACCGATCGGAGTAATCATCTAGTAATGGTACCCGACGTTCGGATAGGCCGAATGTATGCAAAGCAATACTCAAGAACCTATTTAGATATAGTTATCGTATAATTCATTCCTTTGACTCTTGATGCCAGGATGACTTAGAGTTTAAACTATCAACTCTCAACAGTACATTCATTATGTGTCTCAACCTAATAAATCCTATGACTCCTCACAAAGATTGCCCTGGCCAAAGTCTTACTAAATTGAAACACAAAGCATTCTCTCCAATCCTTTGGAGTGGTTAATTTCATCTTGATTCATGCACCGACTTCATAAGTACTTGACTGTACCCAAAAACTTTTTGATCCTGAATTAAAAATTCAGGTAGTCCGGTACCAAAGCACAGTGAGTTGCTTGCAAGTCACCATGGTGATCTCAGGTCAGATGGACACTTATACCTATATCCCTTCGGAGTGACTCTTGACAGTAGAGTACTCCAGAGTTGGTCACGTTTAGTAAAATATACTCCTATATTTTACCTGCATGCCATACCAACGTCTCTACGCTCCTTGATTAAGAAGATAACCAACCTATATGACACACAATGACCTATAGTTGATATGTCTATCATCTTAGTAATAGCATATCATTTGGACACGAACTCATTTAAGGACCAAACGATAAATCTTTTTTTATCGATTTTAAATAGTCCTAAGAACTTTCATCATGATACAGAAGTTTGATATAGAAGATGTACAAGCTTATAATAAAAAAATTATCAAATAAATATTTTATTAATTAATTCATATACAATTACATCAATAAGCTCAACCGTTAACAGATTGACGACTGATTTTGGGATGCAATTCCCAACATCTTGGTGATCTTTTCTTTTGTTGCTGGCTAATCATCAGGTTTTCACACACGGTCTGCAGTTATGCCAACATTTGGTATTAGAACAGGGTTTGCATGAAAAAAAGAAGGAAGGCGTCGCTTAGGGTTTCTGCATCCGGATTCTACAGCACCAGGTTTTATCCCAAAATTTTTCTTATCTTCTTCGTGGTGATCTCCTATTTGAAGTGGAGAGGTTCTGCACATGGAAGAGGTGAAAGAGAAGGTGTTAGGATTCTTTTTGGTGTGTGATTACAGGAAGGTGTTAGGGTTGCAGGTTTTGTAATGGCTTCAAGGGGATTCAAGATAGACTTCAAGAAATTTGATGGCAAGAGGAACCTTACCCTATGGCAGCAAAAGGTAAAGATTTGCTGGTTCAGCAAAAGATCTATAGGATCTTGGTAAGGGAGAGATTGGAAAGGATAAGTGCTGAGAATTAGGAGGAATTGAAAGAAATAGCTTTCAGTACCTCAGGATGTGCTTGGCTGACCAGGTGTTGCCCGAGGTTTGTATAGAGATTACGATGAAGGGTCTTTGGATAAAATTGGAGAATACATATATGGGAAAGAATATGACGAACAAGCTATGGTTGAAGAAACAGCTGTATAGTCTAAAGATGCCCAAAGGAGGAGACCTCGTTGCTCGCATTCAGAGATTTATTCAAGTCTGTTCATAGGTGATGAGTTTGGATATGAATATTGAAGAAAAGGATCAGGTATTGTTGCTACTGTGTTCTCTCCCAGGATCATATGACAGTCTTATAACAATTCTAGTTTATGGAAAGAAGATCTTAAACTATGAAGAGGTTATTGGGATGCTCAGATCTAATAAGCAAAAGAAAAAGATTTCCAAAAAAAATCCTAACTCTGAGGTTCCAGTTGTGAATGAAAGGCAAGAATGATCGAAGGAGAAGATTAGGGATAAATCCAAAGGCAGATCAAAGTCTCAAAACTAGAAAAAAGCCTTGAAGTATTACAAGTGCCGTCAGACTGGACACTTGAAAAGAAATTATCCCCTTTGAAAATCAGAAAAAGAAAAGGCCAGCAAGAGTGAAGACACTGCATTTGTAGGCAGTAGAGATGATATACTGGTGGTATCAAATGCGTCCACAGGGTGCGATACTGTATGGATGTTAGATTCAGCATGCTCACATCACTACACATCTCATTGGGAGTGATTTGCTATCTACGAGAAGACTGATGGAGGATGTGTAAGTCTTGGTGATGATTATCCTTGTAAGGTGGTTGGAGTTGGCACTGTTAGGTTGAGGATGTACAACGGGATCATTCGTACATTGCCAAATGTCAAACATGTGTCAGAGTTGAAGAAAAATTAATTCCTTTAGGCTACTTGGAAAAGCAGGGATATGCTTTTAATAGCCAACCAGGAAGTGGATGCTTGAAGATTATCAAGGGAGTTTTGGTGGTGATGAGGGAAAGAAGACTGAGCAACAATCTTTATAGGATGGAAGGCTCAGTGGTGACCGATAGTAGGGATGTGCTTATAGCGGCACAGGGGGATTAGCTTATGTATAAGCTGTGGCACTATCGGATGGATCACATGAGTGATCGAGGGCTCATGAAGTTGTGCAGAAGAGGAATGATCCCAGCCCTAAAAAAGGAGGGCAATAAATTGTGTGAGCCATGTATATTTGGCAAACAGCATAAAGTGAAGTTTGCCAACAGTACCAAGCATAGTGAAGAAGTGCTGAATTTAGTGCACTCGGATGCATGGGGACCGGCTCCGGTATCAGCTAGAGATGGGGCAAGATATTTTGTTACATTCATTGATGATTACTCAAAGAAGGTGTGGCTATATCTGATGAAGAAGAAATCAGAGATATTTGCCTGATTCAAAGCCTAAAGAGCTAAGGTTGAAAAGGAGACAGAAAGACAGGTGAAGTGATTGAGGTCTAATAATGGAGGGGAGTACACAAGTCTAGAGTTCAAGAGGTAATGTGAGGAGAATGGCATCAAACACCATTATACAGTGAAGATGACTCCTCAGCAGAATAGTGTTGCAGAGAGGATGAATTGGATACTAACAGAGAAGGTACGGAGTTTGAGGCTACAAATATCACTCTCAAAGTCTTTTTGGGGTGATGCTATAACTTTTTCATATTTTCTTGTTAACAGATCCACACATCGCAAGCTCAATGATAGAAGAGGCATTTCAGAGGAGGTTTGGAGTGGAAAGAAGGTAGAGCTTGGCCACTTGAGGATTTTTGATTGCCTAGCCTATGCATAGATAGAGATAATTGAAAGAAGCAAGCTGAACCCAAAGTCATAGAAGATGACATTCATCGGATATCATAGGGAGTCAAAAGGTACCTACCGTGAGATTCTCAAGCACAGAGATCGGTGATCAATAGGGACATTATATTTGATGAGAGGAGCATCTTGGAGAGATTAGAGAGTACAGGAGCTGGGGAAGTAAAGATGGATAGTGGTAATCAGTCATAGATTGAAGGCATATAGTCTACTTCCACTTATGGGAGTGTACCTATTGAGGTAGAGTTGAGTAAGAGATGTTCTACTCAGGTGGAGGACCGACATGGAGAGCCAGCTATTCAGATGGAGGTGCAGGAGAAGCCACAAACATCAGATGGGAGAAATTCACCAGTGGGAGTGGCATTGCACAAGCCCCAGCATACCATTCACAGGTTGGTTAGATATGACATTAATGAGGTAGTTTCATATGCTCTCATCACTGCTAATGGAGATCTAGAGGTGTTTGAGGAGGTCATGGAGAGTCCAGATTGGGAGTCATGGATGCAGGTCATGATGCAGGAGATGGAGTCACCGGAGAAGAACAAGACATGGCAGCTAGTGGATCTTCTAAGAAGTGCTCGAGCTATCGGTTCCAAGTGGATGTTCACACGAAAGGAGGCACTTTCAAAGCAAGGTGGATTCTGATTCAAGGCAAGGCTTGTTGCCAAGGGATACTTTCAGAGAGAGGAAGTAGACTACATCGAGGTATTCTCTCTGATGGTACATCATGCTTTAATTCGGATGTTGCTGTCGTTTGTAGCTCAGCATAATATGGAATTGGAGTAGATGGATGTGAAGACAGCATTCTTGTATGGAAGCCTTAAGAAGAGAATCTACATGAAGCAATCAGATGGTTTTATTTAGTCTAGATTAGAGGATAAGATATATCTTCTCAAAAAATCTCTATGGTTTGAAGCAATCACCTCAGTAGTGGTACAAAAGGTTTGATGCTTTTGTCCTGAGCCTCGGATTTACTAGGTGTGAACATGATAGCTATGTATATATAAAGGATGTGGATGAGGATGATGCACTATATTTACTTCTGTATGTAGACGATATGCTCAATGCCAGCAGGAGTACAAAAGTAGTGGATGAGCTGAAAGGGGCATTGTCCGAGGAATTTGAGATAAAGGATTTAGATCTGATGAGAAAAATTCTCAGCATGGAGATTTATTGGGATAGGAGCCGAGGTATTTGTTGGATGGATGTCTGGCTAGGACACCACCTCCTAAGATCTTTTCGATACCACACGATGCAGCAGGAAGAAAGAAGAAATAAACAAAAAATAATCAAATATGTGGATCAGCCAAAAAAGAGCTCATCTCCATGGGGCACGCAAACTTCACTATGAGAAAAAAAATATTACAAGAGGAGATCTCACCCTCAACTCTCGAATATTCAATTTCTTCCTCACAGAAAGTTCTCCCTCACAAAAGCTCTCTCTAAGAAGCCCCCTCTGAACTCCTGAAGCGACTGCTGTCCGCTGTCCAGGAGCACTGCTCCTTCTTCTCTCAGCATCGCATGCTCTCTCTCTCTTCATTGGCTTTCAATTTTTCATGCGAAGCCATTTGCATCTGCATACATGAGACCAACAGGCCACCTGGGTTTTTCTCCCATGAAAAAACTAAAACCACCACAGCATCTGCTCACTGTTCGTGGCCTTTTAAAGGCCTTAAACCCAATTAGAACCTTACCAGGAGTCCTAATCAGGCCCATCAAGCTTCCCAACTGTTGGATCAACATTTAAAACTACCCATGCCCTCCGATCGTATATCAATCCATGAAATAGTGCCGTGGACCACGTAAATACATGGAAAATGCCAATGCGGTCCACGCACCCGGTCATGGATCATCTGATCCATCGTGGACTAGAGAATCAGGCTGCTAAGCCCGCCATGCATGTGCGCATGGGCCTGGGCCGGACCGCGCCCGCGCGTCTGGGCTCAGGCTGTGCTCCGCATGCCCGTGCCTGGGCCGCGCCCTACGTGTGGCCGCACTGCCGTCATTCTGTCGGCCCACCGCCAATCACCGACAGTCCTCCATCACCTCGAATTTTATGCCGACTTCAAACGTGTGTATCTCCTCCGTCTGAGCTCTGTTTGAGGTGATCTTGATCTCGTTGGACTTTATTTTTCATCGTGGATCTCATTGTGGGCTCAATATGGATCAAATCTCGAGGTATTAAATTCTAACAATCTTCATCTCGACTCAATATTCGGCCTCCTCCTAACTCCGAGAGCTTTTAGATCTCCTCGCCCCCCATACCCTAGGACAATCGCCTGCTGATCATGGATGGACAAATATGAGAGTTGAGCCAGATCGCTCGATCCCATCTCCATCGTATGCTGTGCTCCTCCTGACCTGAGACCTACTCGGGGTATCATTCTGCGATAATAAAAATCTCACCTTGTGACGTCGCCTCTCATCCTCCCGAGTCTCTTGTCTCGTGCTTGATCCACCTCCACCTAGAGCTCCACCTGGCTCTGAGCTCCACCTGGCTTCTGAAGCTCCACCTCGCACTGGACTCCTCACCAGATAATAATGTCTTCTCCTCCCCTTCTTCTCCTCCAGAACAATCCTATCGCTGCGTAGCACCTTCAGGATTCTTTTACCAGCTACCATCCTGTAGCCTCTAAAATCCAGTCTGCTTAGTGAGATAAGATTTCACCTGAAATCAGATATGTATCAAACCTTCCTCAATCTTTTCACTGCATTATCATGTGTCCTCCAGCTGACCGTCCCGATGTCTCTGATCGCACAGCTCGATCTATTTGATAGATAAACAGTATCCTCACTGTTCTTCAGAGAGTCAAACTGCTCCTCTCTACAGCATACATGATGGGTGCATGCAGAATCTAATATCTACTGCTGAGAAAAAGTAGATACCTCATCAGATATCTCTAGGATATCTTCCTCTAAATCGCTACTGGCAGTCGCTACAGTAGACATCATTCGATTTTTGAGTTGAGAACAATCTCTAGCTAGATACCCCAATTCGTCACATCGGTAACACCTGGTCTTGCTTAAGTCCCTTTTGGACTTGGACCATCCTCGTCGTGATCTCCTATCGCTCCGTCTACTGCCTCCTGCTTCTCTACAAGCCACCAAAGCTGAGTTACCGCCACCTGAGCTCGAAGCCGGATTCTCCCTTCTGAGAACTTTATTCTGGAGTATTGCCGTGGTGACCTCATCCATCTTGATGGTACTCTTCTCCACTAGAAGAGCAATCACTAAAGACTCGTATGAAGGGAGAAGCGATGCCAGCAAAAGCAGCGTCCTGGTCTTCTCCTCAACATTCTCACTAACGCTAAGGAGGTCGGTGAGGATCTTCTGAAAGTGACTTAGATGCTCCTGCACGCTCTGTCCCTCAGTCATCCATAGTTGGTAGAACTACCTCCAGAGGAAAAGAGTATGGGTGAGAAATTTTGTCATGTACAACTCCTCGAGCTTTGACCACAACACTGTTAGAGAAGTCTCGCTAAGAATATGGATCACCACCTCATCCGTTAGGTACATACGGATGGTACTCACCATCTGCATCTATAGCCATTTCAAATACCGCCCTCCATGGTGGTCGGCTTCTCCTCGTATAAGAGAGCATCAATCAACCCTTACTGGATGAGCACGTCCTTCACCCTTGCCTATCTTCTCCATCTTCAGCCTTGCTCACCACCACTGTAATCTGCATCCTTGTACCGCCTCACTCTGATACCACTTGTTGGGTGGATGTCTGGTCAGGACACCATCTTTCAAGATTTTTTCAATACCGCGCGATGCAGTAGGAAGAAAGAAGAAATAAATAGAAAATAATCAAATTTGTGGATTAGCCAAAAAAGGACTCAGCTCCACGAGGCATGCGAACTTCACTATGAGAAAAGAAATATTACAAGAGGAGATCTCACCCTCAACCCTCCTACACTCAATTTCTTCCTCACAGAAAGTTCTTCCTCACAAAAGCTTTCTTTCTAGGAAGACCCCCCCGAACCCCTGAAGCGACCACTGTCCGCTGTCCAAAAGTCCTACTCCTTTTTCACTCAGTATTGTGTGCTCTCTCTCTTCATGGGCTTTCAGTTTTCTGTGCGAAGCCATTTGCGTCCACATACACGAGACCAACAGGCCACCTGGGTTCTTCTCTCATGAAAAAATCAAAACCACCACAGCATCTGCTCACTGTTCATGGTCTTCTAAAGGCCTTAAACCCAATTAGAACCTTATCAGGAGTCCTAATCAGGCCCGTCAAGCTTTCCAGCCGTTGGATCAACACTGAGAATTACTCACGCTCTCCGATCATGCGCTAGTTCACAGAATAGTATCGTGGACCACACGAAATGCGTGGGAAGCACCAATGCGGTCCACGCGTCCGATCGTGGACCACTTGGTCCATCGTGGACCAGAGAATCAAGCTGCTGAGCCCGCCGCATGCGTGCACATGGGACTGGGCCGGCTTGCGCCCTGGCGCCTGGGCTTGGGCCACGCCCCGCGTGCCCACGCCCGGGCCGCACTTTGCATCAGGCCACGCGTTGCACATTGGGCCACACCCTGCATGCCCAGCCCGTGTGCTGGCCGTGCCAGGGCCACGTGCGACAGCACTGCCGCCGCTCCGCTGGCCGCCGACGGTCCTCCGCCACCTCGGGTTCCATGATGACTTCAAACACGTGTATCTCCTCCGTCCGAGCTCCATTTGAGGTGATCTAGATTTCGTTGGACTCCATTTTTCATCATGGACCTCTCTGTGGATTCATTGTGGACCAAATTTTGAGGTATCAAATCTTAACAGTATTCTCCACCTGTCACAGGGTGGTTACATTGGTAAGATGATGGAGAGGTTTGGAATGGATAAAGCCAAACCAGTTGGATTACCATTGGCAAGCCACATGTCTCTCTCGAAGCAAAAGTGCCTCCAGACTAAGGAAGAAAGAGAGTACATGAAGAAAGTTTCATATGTCAGTGCTGTGGGCAACGTGATATATGCTATGGTATGTTACAGGCTAGACATAGCACACACAGTGAGCCAAGTGAGCAAATACATGGCAAACCCGAAAAAGGAGCATTGACAGGCATTGAAGTGGATCTTGCAATATCTTCAGGGAACTCGGAGGCTTGGACTAACCTTGTAGGAACCAGATCTAGGGTTTCAGGGTTAGATCTTGAAACTTTTTCAAGATCATACAGCGGAAGACTAAAATAAATCAAAATTTATTTTATAAAACCAAAAAATCCCTAGATCTAAGATCCTATTACATGATTATTACATAGCATTAAATCAAAAATTAAAATATATAAATATAGCATGAACTACACGTTAATCATATCAACATGTTTCTATACCAGCTACATCTAATGTATGTATTAAACAATAGATCAGATCTATTACCTTGTAAGTTAGACGTTCTAACCTCACTGATCCGGGCTTGAGGATGATGTTGCAAGCCGCACATGCGTCCGGCCTCTAGGAGTCGTCCACACGAGCCCACGAATCTCGATCAGAAGTCCTGCTTCAAAAAATCAGCACAGTATGTTAGTACTGCGCTGATCCTTCTTTGATGGTTGATCAGGTGCCTCCTTCTTCTTGATTTGGACTCTTCCAAAGATGGAAAGTAAAAGGAGGAGTTTCAGATCTGAGATGCTCTCAGAAAACTCAAGATGGAGGGAGGAAAGATATGAAAACAAAAAATCCTAGAAGAAGACCCTCTTCTTCTTCACATTTTTCTCTCTAGACACCCTAACTTGCATCTTTTATATCTCCACGACCCAAAGGTCTTTCTCTCTGATTTTTGGATAGTAAAAGGTCTCTCAAATCTCTATCTTCTTCAAAAATTTCATTAAGAAACTCATTTAATACAGAGAGATATGATAGAGTCCTTGTCTAGGTCAAATACCTAGTCAAGGCTTATCCAAACATGGCAAGTTAAGGGGCGCCCAACTCTTGAGCACCACCTCCATATTTTCATGCATGGATCACCAGTAAAGGGTGCACAATGTATACCCTAAAAGCCACAAAAATTCTAAAAAAAATTTGGATAAATTTGGTGCAAAATTGAAAGAGTTTTGGATTTCTAAAACTCTATCTCATAGAATTCGAAATCCAAACTTATTCCTTTTTTATTTGATCCAAACCACCTTCCATGTAAGAAAGAAGAGAAGAAACCTTTTGTGAACGTGGGAGAGACCTGGGAGAGGGCTTTTGTCACACAAAATAAGTAGAGATTGGCATTGAATAAGAGAGAGGGCGTGGGGAAGGCTTATGTGGCGCAAGGTGGAATCCTAGTCTTACTAGGATTCTATCTCATGACTTGTTCTAATTTGGTTTCTCAAGCCAAATCAAACCAAAATTAGATCAACCTAATTAAAATAGGTCTTAATCAATTAAAAACCTAATTTAATCAGATTAAATTAGATTTAAATCTGATTTAATTTTCTAATCAAATTAGAAATTAGATTGACCCAAGTCCTAGTTGAACTAGGACTAGTTTTTCTTTGCACTTGGCTTATCCAATAAATCAATTGGACTTGATCCAATCAAGCCCAAAATAAATCTAATTAAATCATATTTAATTAGACTTAATCTCAGCCCATTGGCTTAATCAAATTAAGCCAATTAGCAATCGAATTGCTAATCGATCCTCCTGCAATACTTGCACTGGGTTAAATGTCAATCGTATTGATCATTTAACCCTAGAACGATTCTTAATCATTGATCAACCATCCGATTAGATCATGAACTCTAATGTGTGTGACCTCATAGATCCGAACCTAAGTCGGTAGTACAGAAATAAATTCTTGTACCAATCGAAGTGACCATCTAGCAATGGTACCCGATGACGGATAGGTCGAATGTGTAGAACAACATCCTTAGAACCCATGCGGATATAGTTTTCATATAATTCATCCCCTTGACCAAAATGATCATAGGACACTCCAGAGTTTAACTGTCAACTCTGATCAGGTTGTCCACATTGTATTTCAAAATATCAAATCCATTTGATGGATTACCCTGGTCAAGGTTTTGCTAAATTGAAATACAGCGACTCATTCTTCTCCAACTCTTGGAGTGGTCAATCCCACCTCGATCACACTCTGACTTTGCAAGTACTTGACTGTGCCCAGAAGCCTTCCGTCCCTAAATTAAAAATTCAGTTAGTCCAGTACCAAAGCACAGTGAGTTGCTTGCAAGTCACTGAGGCGATCTCAAGTCTAAGGGACACTTATACCTATATCCCATCAGAGACATTCTCGACAGCAGAATACTCTGGAGTTGGTCACGTTCAATGATGATGTACCCTTACATCTCATCTGTATGCCATACCAGTGTCTCCATACTCTTTGGTTAAGAGGACAACCAACCCATATGGCCTACAGCGACCTATGCTCGATAGAAGCTGTCGTCCTTATTAACAGCCTATCATTTGGTCGTGAACTGTTTTAAGGACTAATCAATAAATCCTCTCTTTATCGAATCTAAATAGTCCTAAGGACTTCATCATAACAACGGAGTTCATTTGAAGATGAAAGCTTATGATAAAAATGCCAAATATATTTTATTTATTAACAAATCAATTACAATACTTGGTTGCTCAACCGTCAACAGCTTGACGATTGGCTTTTTGGGATACATTTTCCAACAACTCCCATTTGTCCTAAAGCCACTCGGCACAGTATCTAATACCCATCTTCGACTTGTGATTGTCGAACTCCTTTATTGCCAGGGCTTTAGTGAAGGGGTCGGCCAGGTTCTCCTTTTCATCGATCTTCTGAAGGTCGACGTCACCTCGATCCATGATCTCTCAGATCAGGTGGAAGCGGCGCAAGATGTGCTTCGTCCGCTGATGTGCTTTGGATTCCTTCACCTAAGCTATGGTACCAGTGCTGTCACAGTAGAGCAGGACTGGACCATCGAGGGAGGGTGCTACTCCGAGCTCGTTGATGAATTTCCTCAGCCACACAGCTTCCTTCGCGGCATCCGATGCTGCGAGGTACTCTGCTTCACAAACAGAGTCTGCCACAGTATGCTGCTTGAAACTCTTCCAACAGATGGCTCCACCATTCAGAGTAAAGATATAACCCGACACACTCCTGCTGTCATCATGGTCAGATTGGAAGCTGGAGTCTGTGAACCCCACAAGTTTCAAATCTGACTTGCCATAAACCAACCATTGGTCCTTAGTATTTCTCAAATACTTAAGGATGGCTTTAACCACTTTTCAGTGATTTTCTCCAGGATCAGATTGGTATCTACTCACTACTCCTAGTGAGTATGCCACATCTGATCTTGTACATGTCATGGCGTACATGATAGATCCCATGGCTAAAGCATATGAGACTCTACTCATACGCTCTCTCTCTTCAGGAGTTGTCGGACAATCCTTCTTAGAGAGAGAAATTTCTTGGCCTATCGGTAGATAGCCCTTCTTAAAATTCTCCATGCTGAACCTCTTCAGCATAGTGTCTATGTACATGGACTGGGATAACCTAAGCATCCTTTTAGATCTATTCCTATAGATCTTCATCCCTAGGTTGTAGGATGCTTCACCCAAGTCCTTCATGGAGAACTGTGATGACAACCAAACTTTTATTCCCTGTAGTGCGGGGATGTCATTTTCGATTAAGAGAATGTCATCCACGTACAAGACAAGGAATACCACAACTGGACTATTTGCCCATTTATAGATGCAGGGCTCTTCTCCATTCTTAATGAAGCCATACGTTTTGATCACCTTATCAAAATGCATGTTCCAACTCCGAGAAGCTTGCTTCAATCCATAAATGAATCTCTGAAGCTTGCACACCTTGGACTCATCTGTGGATGTAAACCCCTCAGGTTGTATCATATACACCTCTTCGGTCAGCTCTCCATTCAGAAAAGCTGTCTTTACATCCATCTGTCAGATCTCATAATCCAGATGGGCAGCTATTGCAAGCATTATCCGAATGGATTTGAGCATAGCCATAGGGGAAAACGTCTCGTCATAGTCAATACCATAATGTTGACGATACCCCTTGACGACCAGACGGGCTTTATAGGTCTCCACCTTTCCGTCTGCGCCCCTCTTCCTTTTGAAGACCCATTTACACCCAATGGGTTTAACCCCTTCAGGTGGGTCAAAGAATGTCCATACATCGTTGACCTTCATGGACTCTATTTCGGATTTCATGGCTTCAAGCCATTTCTCGAAATCAGATCTCTGCATTGCATCCATATAGGTGATCGGATCCTCATTATTCTCATCAAGTTCGATGGGATCACCGTCTCGAACCAAGAAACTGTAGTATCTGTCCGGCTGACGCGGTACTCTACCGGATCGCCTTAATGGTGTAGGTATATTGGACTCCGAATCTGATCTAATCATATCCGACTCAGGTTCAGCTATTGGTGTCGGTCCTTCTACCTGTTGAACTTCATCAAGTTCAACCTTAGAGGCAATGGTTCCTTCACCAAGGAACTCCTTTTCTAAAAAGATTGCCTTAAGGCTGACGAACACCTTTTGTTCATCAGCATGGTAGAAAAAAATATCCTTTTGTCTCTTTGGGGTACCCTATGAATGAGCATTTGTCAAACCTAGGTCCAAGTTTGTCTGTGACTAATCGTTTGACATAGGCCGGGCACCCCCAGACCCTAAGGTGTGAAAGTACTGGCTTACGCCCTATCCATATCTCATATGGAGTCTTAATTACAGACTTACTTGGAACCCTATTTAACAGATAACAGGCCAATTCGAGTGCATATCCCCAGAAGGATATCGGCAAGCTAGCAAAACCCATCATGGATCGGACCATGTCTAACAGAGTCTGATTCCTCCTTTCAGACACACCATTATGCTGTGGTGTTCCTGGAGGAGTCCATTGGGAGAGAATCCCATTCTCTCCTAGATATGTGAAAAATTCACTAGAAAGGTATTCTCCTCCTCGATCAGATTGAAGAGTTTTAATACTCTTCCCAGTTTGTTTTTCTACTTCACTTCGGAATCGTTTGAACATTTCAAATGAATCCGACTTATGTTTCATCAGATAGACATATCCATATCAGGATAGGTCATCCGTGAAAGTTATGAAGTAGAAATATCCACCTCTAGCACTGGTACTCATGGGCCCGCATACATCAGTATGTATTAGGCCCAAGAGCTCAGTAGCTCTCTCATCTTTTTCAGTAAAAGGTGACTTGGTCATTTTACCAAGAAGACAGGACTCACAGATTGGAAGTAATTCACAATCACTGACTTCGAAGATTTCCTCTTGAGTCAACATGTTTATTATGTTCTTGTTTATATGACCTAGCCTATAGTGCCATAAGTAGATATCTGACACACTATCTAATCTGGATGCTTGCCAGTAGAATAGACTCTTATCAGGCTTGATCTTTTTGGTCTGGCCCTGCACTGATGTCCCAGCCTGAACATGCACCTTCTTCACTTTCTTCTTCTTGTTCTTCTTCCCTTTCTCAAAAGGTCGAGAACCAGAAGACGAACCTCCCACTAAGTTCACCAACTCCTTGTGAAGTTGGTAATCCTTCTCAAAGTTCTGAAGCAACCCCAGTAATCCGTGGTAGTTTACTTCAGGCTTTGTCATTCTATAATGAGTGAGGAATGGGAGATAAGACTTGGACAGCGAGTTCAGTATTGCATCTTTTCCAAGCTGCTCATGCAAGAAAAAGCCGAGCTTGCTCAATCGTTCCATCAGCTCGATCATGTACAATACATGATCAGTGACAGAGGCACCTTCCCGTATTTTGGCGTTGAAAATGGCACAACTAGTCTTGTGCCTCTCTACGTCATCGGGTGTGTCAAAGGTATCCTCTAACACTTGAAGCATGTCCTTTGGCTGAGCCGTCTCGAATCTGCGACTGAACTCGTCGCTCATAATAGCCAGCATGATACAGCGCACCGTGGTCCGATCACTGAGCCACTTCTGGTAAGTGTCTCTGACTGTTCCACGTGCATTGGCAGTTAGCTCCTCAGGTGCAGGATCCATTATCACATATAGGATCCGTTCATGCTCCAGGACTATCTTCAACTTTCGGTACCAGCTACCGAAGTTGGGTCCCACCAACTTATCATTGTCCAATAATGATCAGAGCGATAGGAAAGTGGCCATATTTGCACAAAGGAGACCCATAACCTAATTAGTAATTGATTCATTAAACCTAAAGATTTGGACTTTAATCAAAAGGTTTCTCCCACTATTTTATTCGAATTGGTAGCCTCTACCTCCAACTCGAGGAATTACCCTAATTTCTTAACGGGTACTAGAATCCACTTAGACTACACACAAGCCCAACTTTGGTTGGTCAACCCATGTACATCTAAGGGTAGGTTCATAACCAATTATTTCTCTAAATAATTTCTAGTAATTTTAATTTTACCCCAGAAACTTAATCAGTAGGCTTTGGCCTCCACTGTAAGGATCCGGTTAGGTCCAACCATTAACATGATCAAACTTGGTGTATCTAACCAACGAATGAGTAAGCCCAACTTTGGTTGGCTCACCTAACCACCATTGGAGAGACACTTTCAAGTCATCATATGATGAGTGATAATTTATTAGTCAACAAGCACCAGGCCTTTGGGTCTGCAATGATTATTGAGTTAATGGACTCATTATCAAACACCTTAATAGGAGGCTATGACTCAGTTATCTCCATAACTTTATCATTTTAAGGATCTAATAATTTTAGGAGATTTAAATAATTTAGAGAATGAGGTCAAATGAACCAGCTTATCATGATCCTCCCACTGGCTTCACCAAGTCAGCTTAAGGGAGACCATTAAAAGGGCTGGACTAGGAGCACCTAAATCAGTCACACTGATTTACCTAGCTAACATGGGTCAGCTCGAATAGTCAAGTGATCCGATCAAAACATAATTTCACCAAGAGGCCAGGTAAGTTCGATCGATGGGAGGATCTGCCAAAGCTTGCCTTAGACACCATCAGAAATGGCCAGGTAAGCGGGCTCTCAATTAAAAACCATCGGTCTGGTTTACCTTAGACACCAACTGGTTTAATTAGTTTCGATTAGATCAACCTAACAGTTCGTGCTAGACCGCTTAGTCAAGAATCAAGTCCATTTGGTTCTCATTAAAGACATGGACTTGACCAACTACAACTATTATAATTGATCTAGAGAATCCTTGACCTAATCTAAGACAACAATTGATTAGATTTAGTCAATTCTCTAATTAAGTCCATCTTTAATCTAACCATAGGTCTAACCCTATTAATGGACCTAATTCTCACTAACCCATTAACCCAATGTGTTATGATTTGTGTCTTAGGTTCTTCAATTCACAATCCTAGAACCTAATCAAACAACTTCTTAATTCTTAATTAAGTTTTGGGCTGAGGGTTGGGTTCGACTTTTCAAAAAATAATTTTCATATTTGTAAAATAATTTTACAATATGATTCTACCAACCATATTGCATATTTGATTCATAATCAAGATACAAGTGAAATAAACATGAAACTACTTTAGATCTAATCTAAACAGGTTCATGTAATTGAAACAATTTCAACTTTAAACAATTTCTTTGCACAAAAATTATTAACAAAGAGATTTTATTTCAGATTTAAACATCTTTTAAATCTAATAAATCATAAATTTAATCTAGATCATATCTAGCAAATTTATGATTAAAGATAGATCTACACAAACTAGGACAACCTTTGCACTGTAAGGGGTAAACCTTACAGCAAGACAACCTTGCAGTTTGTGATTGATCTAAAATTTTAATTTCAGATTTAATAATCAGATTATAAATTAGATCTAATCTAAAAAATAATCTAAGCATGTATAAATAATCATGTAATAAAGAACCTAGGCTCTGATACCAATTGTAGGAACCAGATTTAGGGTTTCAGGGTTAGATCTTGAAACTTTTTTAAGATCATACAGCGGAAGACTAAAATAAATCAAAATTTATTTTCTAAAATCAAAAAATCCCTAGATCTAAGATTCTATTACATGATTATTACATAGCATTAAATCAGAAATTAAAATATATAAATATAGCATGAACTACATGTTGATCATATCAACATGTTTCTATACCAGCTACATCTAATGTATGTATTAAACAATAGATCAGATCTATTATCTTGCAAGTTAGACGTTCTAACCTCGCTGATCCGGGCTTGAGGATGATGTTGCAAGCCGCACACACGTCCGACCTCTAGGAGTCGTCCACACGAGCCCACGAATCTCGATCATAAGTCCTACTTCAGGAAATCAGCACAGTATGCTAGTACTGCGCTGATCCTTCTTTGATGGTTGATCAGGTGCCTCCTTCTTCTTGATTTGGACTCTTCCAAAGATGAAAAGTAAAAGGAGGAGTTTCAGATCTGAGATGCTCTCAGAAAACTCAAGATGGAAGGAGGAAAGATATGAAAACAAAAAATCCTAGAAGAAGATCCTCTTCTTCTTCACGTTTTTCTCTCTAGACACCCTAACTTGCATCTTTTATATCTCCACGACCCAAAGGTCTTTCTCTCTGATTTTTGGATGGAATAAAGGTCTCTCAAATCTCTATCTTCTCCAAAAATTTTATGAAGAAACTCATTTTATACAGAGAGATATGATAGAGTCCTTGTCTAGGTCAAATACCTAGTCAAGGCTTATCCAAACATGGCAAGTTAAGGGGCGCCCAACTCTTGAGCACCTCCTCCATATTTTCATGCATGGATCACCAGCAAAGGATGCACAATGTATACCCTAAAAGCTATGAAAATTCTAAAAAAAATTTGGATAAATTCGGTGCAAAATTGAAAGAGTTTTGGATTTCTAAAACTCTATCTCATAGAATTCGAAATCCAAACTTATTCCTTTTTGATTTGATCCAAACCACCTTCCATGTAAGAAAGAAGAGAGGAAACCTTTTGTGAACATGGGAGAAACCTGGGAGAGGGCTTTTGTCGCACAAAATAAGTGGAGATTGGCGTTGAATAAGAGAGAGGGCGTGGGGAAGGCTTATGTGGCGCAAGGTGGAATCCTAGTCTTACTAGGATTCTATCTCATGACTTGTTCTAATTTGGTTTCTCAAACCAAATTAAACCAAAATTAGATCAACCTAATTAAAATAGATCTTAACCCAATTAAGAACCTAATTTAATCAGATTAAATTAGATTTAAATCTGATTTAATTTTTTAATCAAATTAGAAATTAGATTGACCCAAGTCCTAGTTGAACTAGGACTAGTTTTTTCTTGCACTTGGCTTATCCAATAAACCAATTGGACTTGATCCAATCAAGCCCAAAATAAATCTAATTAAATTATATTTAATTAGACTTAATCTCAGCCCATTGGTTTAATCAAATTAAGCCAATTAGCAATCGAATTGCTAATCGATCCTCCTGCAATACTTGCACTGGGTTAAATGTCAATCGTATTGATCATTTAACCCTAGAACGATTCTTAATCGTTGATCAACCATCCGATCAGATCATGAACTCTAATGTGTGTGACCTCATAGGTCCGAACCTAAGCCGGTAACACAGGAACAAATTTCTGTACCAATCGAAGTGACCATCTAGCAATGGTACCCGACGACCGGATAGGTCGAATGTGTAGAACAACATCCTTAGAACCCACACGGATATAGTTTTCATATAATTCATCCCCTTGACCAAAATGATCATAGGACACCCCAGAGTTCAACTGTCAACTCTGATCATGTTGTCCACATTGTATTTCAAAATATCAAATCCATCTGATGGATTATCCTGACCAAGATTTTGCTAAATTGAAATACAGCGACTCATTCTTCTCCAACTCTTGAAGTGGTCAATCCCATCTCGATCACACTCTGACTTCGCAAGTACTTGACTATGCCCAGAAGCCTTTCATTCCTGAATTAAAAATTCAATTAGTCCAGTACCAAAGCACAGTGAGTTGCTTGCAAGTCACTGAGGCGATCTCAAGTCTAAGGGACACTTATACCTATATCCCATCAGAGACATTCTCGACAGCAGAATACTCTAGAGTTGGTCACGTTTAATGACGATGTACCCTTACATCTCACCTGTATGCCATACCAGTATCTCCACACTCTTTGGTTAAGAGGACAACCAACCCATATGGCCTACACGACCTATGCTCGATAGAAGCTGTCGTCGTTATTAACAGCCTATCATTTAGTCGTGAACTATTTTAAGGACTAATCAATAAATCCTCTCTTTATCGAATCTAAATAGTCCTAAGGACTTCATCATAACAACGAAGTTCATTTGAAGATGAAAGCTTATGATGAAAATGCTAAATATATTTTATTTATTAACAAATCAATTATAATACTTGGTTGCTCAACCGTCAACAGCTTGACGATTGGTTTTTTGGGACACATTTCCCAACAAACCTTTGGGCAGTAGGATGGACCTAGGTGGAAGTCTGAGGTTTTTGATCCATTGGAAGGGTTTGTTGATGCAAATTTTGTAGGTGATCTTGATACAAAACGGTCTACCATAGGTTATCTCTTCTGCATGTTCGATGAACCGGTGTCTTGAAGAATAATCCTTCAACCTATTACAGTCTTATCCACCATGGAGGCTGAATATATAGGTATTATCGAGGCTGCAAAGGAAGCATTATGGCTGAGGAGGCTGATTGTTGAGAGGGGGTGAAGCAGAGCATGATTGTATTATACAATGATAGTCAGAGTGCTCTGCAACTGGCTCAGAACCAAGTCTATCATGCTTGAATGAAGTATATAGACGTGAGATACCATAGAATCAGAGAGCTAATGGAGGAAGGTGAAGTGGAGCTGGTGAAGGTCCATACAAAGGAGAACCAGTCAGATGCACTTATGAAGGTATTTCCTCAAGATAGTTTTCAGATGTGTGTAACTCAGATGGATTTGAAGGATAAAGCTGAGTTCACAAAGATTTGAGAGCACCAAGATAGAGATTGTGAGCTCAGATTTGATGCTCTCGAGCCTTGAAAACACAAAAGAGGCTAAGGAGTTAAGAGAGCGAGCCAGTCGAAGTATCAGCCGAGGAGCCAACAAAGAAATCAAGGGATTTGAGGTACTACAGATACCTCAGATCAGGATGATATCAGGGGTTCTTTACATCGAAATATCTCGGACCGATGTGGTATCGAGGATAGCTCAAGTTAGTGAGCTATCCTAATGGTTGCTGACCCAAATACCGAAGTGAATTAGGTAGAGTTGAGGTATTTGCATCCGAATCTGTGGTGCGGCTCATTTGTATCGAGCGTCCTCAATTACCTTGGCTAGGCAGCTTTCTTGATCAGAGAGAAGCAATATAAGTCTACTGGTGGGTCTAAGATAGGATCTGATCTTAAGTGACTTAGGACCTTAATTAAAGAAGTCTTAAGGGGCTAATCCATAGTTTGGACTAGGTTTAAGTCTGAAGGGTGAGTGCATAACGAGACATGGATGTACATGGGCTCGGTGAGTACACAGTGGGTTAGCTATTGGGAGTTTTGTTGAGCTTGGACTTGACTCTTTTGTATAGGTATATATACATGTAATTAGGATAAGAATTATAGTATTACTGTATTGTATGCTGAATATAGATATGAAATAAAGCTTTTTCTCCCAAGAAATCTACCGCCGCTTCATCTTCTCTCTCTTTTTCTTGAATCTAGGTTATTCTGGATTGCCCTTATTCTTGAATATATCCGCGTGCTTCCGCATCTAGGTGATCTTTTCTTTTGTTGTTAGCTAATCATCAGATTTTTATGCACGATCTGTAGTTGTGCCAACAAATAGATATGGCTAATCAGGTTTAAAAATTTTACACACATGAATACTAGATGCTAAAGCTCCCGGCAACACAACTTTTGCAGACGATATATCATTTGAGCTGGGCCTTTCCATTTAAAGTTCTACAATAAACTAAAAAAACAATCCAACACCATATACATTGAAATTGCACTCTCCTTTAAGGAATCAAATAAAAATATATTACGGATAAAATTTAAACAAGAAGGGCGGGAGGATCACAACTATGCATCACTTGGTGTTCATGCATGGAAAAGTAGGAAAACATTGTCATCAGTGTATTCACATGAATAAATTACCCTATTTAATCATTCAATATAAGCAAATGAATATACATGCATAAACAAAAGCTGCAGTGGCAGATTGTCAACATTTTATGCCTCAGCCTAGGGATACACATGTTTTGTGATTTTTTATAGAGTGCTTAAAGCAGATGGCATGCTTGCTATATCTTATCCTTTTATATTATCAATATTTGATAGCTAATCCATCTTTCCGGCTATCCAGTTTAGCAACACAAGCTTCATTTTTCGCATCAGATTTTCATCCAACTAAACTCTGGGCAAGAAAGATCTTAAACTAGTATGGATCCACCCGAGCTCTAAGCCCTAATGTTATGAGGGGATACATTCTAGACAACTTTTTCACCCTTTTTACCCTAAAGACATCAAGGTACTTGACTTGCACCCATATTTCCTATTTTTGGGCACACCTTTGATAGTTATGGTAGTTCCAAAACAGCCAAGCCAATAAAGGATGAAACAATAGATCATGTATCTATGCATGAGTGCATGCCTGCACACATATAGATTGTATGGATGGTGAATAGATTTCAAGCAAATATAAGAAAATTCAGTTATATAGAATACCTTCCCAAGCATCTAGAACCAGATGAGGTGGGTTGTGCTGTCTTTCTAGTTGTAATATCCTATGATTGAAACCTAAACAATATTTTCCTCCGAAAAATCTACATTGTTTTCTTCTTCTAAGCATATCATTTTTGCATAATTTACAGAACCAAAACCCAAGCAAAATTTTCATGCATCCCCCAAAAAATCCTCCATTGGTTGGCTCTTCTAATCATATCAATTCCACCTAACTTTACAATGAAGTAGATCCTTCTTCTCTACCTCACATCCCAGTTGATTTAGTCTGTGATCAAGACTATGATTCTGACTAGTCAAACTAAATAACTCTGAATACAGGTTGTCTCATCTGAATAATGCTAACTGAAGATAGTGTTGTTTAACAAGAGGTATCAAAAGTTCTTCTTCTAGACAAGGGGATTGTCACCAAGATTTATTGTATTGGTATTGGGTACTTATTGGTGCATTATTGATATAGTATTGTATGCCTAGTATAGTGTTGCATACCCACTATGGTATATTACATCCCCATATTGACCCAAGGTTGAAGGATTCCTTTCTCATGCCAAGCCATGATATCATCCAAAAACAAGTGGTATGGATTAGTACAATATGCAAGCAGGTAGAACCAATATTCTGCCCAATATATAGGCTGGTTTAGACCTAGTGCCACATCAAATGAGCACGCGGACTTAGAAACAAATATTCTCCTTTCTTTCTTTTCTGGAATTCCTTCTTTTATGCCATCAATGGCAATATATATATATATATATATATATATATATATATATATGGATGATATCATGGCTTGGCATGAGAAAGGAATCCTTCAACCTTGGGTCAATATGGGGATGTAATATATATATATATATATATATATATATATATATATATATATATATATATATATATATATATATATATATATATAACATATCAGTAAGGGCGAGGGCTTTCCTCTGCTCTGATTCTCCTCCTGTTATAGTATGGACCCTCATTATTGAAACTGTTAAGTATTAATAATGTCAATTCATAGGTGGTAGGGAGGGGTTCGGGGGAGGTCCTCCTCCCATGATACCGAGCCCGGTAGGGCTCGGAACCTTTGATTAAAATTACCCCTTCATTAGTGAGTTGAACCTAACTAACGAAAAGTGACCGAAGGTAATCTTTTCGAACTAGAAAGCTGCGAAGCAGACCTTATGAATTGAACCTAATTTTTCTTTTTGCTTCTTTTTCTTTTTGGTGAGTGTTAAGCACCAAAGAAAAAAAAGCAAAAGAAAAATTGGCAGATTCCGATACTAAATCTATAACAGTATGGAGCCATCGTCGCGTCGTTAGCATGCTTGTGATCTAGTCCTATCCTTTTGTTTTGGCAAGGAGGATCGACAAGCGACCCTGTAGTTTCTGTCTCCCAGCCCATAGGCAAGGGCACGCCAACAGACTTCAGGTATCAATGTCCGCCGTCTTGTACGGTCGTGGTCGAGTTAAGCCTAAAACTTAGAGTTTTCACTTAGTTCTTCCTTACTGGTAGAATCTCTAAGTGACACCTCTAAGAGTGCTTAACCAAGGTAACATTCTTTTTTCAAACACGCCTTACTCCACTCTGAATTACCTCTCGAGATCTAACTCATATTCTCTATCTAATCTCCCTTGTTCTCTAGCTTCGCTAGTCGGACTGGATTAGACAAAAATCTATCTATATATATATATATATATATATATATATATATATATATATATATATATATATATATTACATCCCCATATTGACCCAAGGTTGAAGGATTCCTTTCTCATGCCAAGCCATGATATCATCCATATATATATATATATATATATATATATATATATATATATATATATATATATATATATATATATATATATATTACATCCCCATATTGACCCAAGGTTGAAGGATTCCTTTCTCATGCCAAGCCATGATATCATCCAAAATCAAGTGGTATGGATTAGTACAATATGCAAGCAGGTAGAATCATTCTGTATATTCTGCCCAATATATAGGCTGGTTTAGACCTAGTGCCACATCAAATGAGCATGTGGACTTAGAAACAAATATTCTCCTTTCTTTCTTTTCCGGAATTCCTTCTTCAATGCCATCAGTGGCAATATATATATATATATATATATATATATATATATATATATATATATATATATATATATTATTTTTTTATTTTTTTTCAAACAGACATGTATGTTGAAGTTATTCCAAAAACTGTCCTCTATTTAAAGTGAGAGCATTTACATCTTATGCTGAATGCTCACGTTGCCCCCTTTCGGTGCCATAGGTTCTTGAAGCATGAATGAATTCACTGGCACTTTGATGCTGGGATAATGGTTATGCCTATTGAGCCTCTATAGTGGCTTGTTGGAGCAGTAGTTTAGGTAAAGGAGACCTAAATGTATTCTTGCGTCTTCATTTGTCCATATGCATAAGCTTCCGATATTACTGATAACTACATACAGGGGCACGGCATTGTACATACTACATACTGTTTCGACACATGACCTAACCCGTATATACCATGTTCCTTCAAGCCTTGCTTATTTCTTCGTTTTTTGGTGAAGGAAACAAGCCACTCGAGTTGTTCTTTGTCCTTTTGGCTTTTTTTTCTTGCCTCACCCTGAATATAATGTCTTATATAGAGTATAAATGTTAGAGAGTATATGTTTCTACTGTAATATGAACAAAAATGCTGCTTATAGTTTCAGTTGTATTTTGTGTTATATTTACAGAAGGATTGCCATCAAGCTTTCTTAAACTCTTTCTGCTTTGCAGCTTCTTTTCCGAGAATGGCCAAATGTGCTTTTTTTCCCTCTTGGCAGGTTTGATTGTTATCAAGACAGTGACAATTACTGCAATAGGGCCCCGTGTAGGACTAACTTTTCAAGAAAGCGTTAGAATAGGATTGCTTCTTTCACAAGGAGGTGAATTGGGATTTGTGGTATTTTCCTTGGCAAACAGGTTGGTTATCACTAAACTGTAAATTGTGGATGTGATTTCTTCGATTTTATGGTTTGACCTCAGAAAGCTTACTTTTCAAAACAGGCTTGGAGTTCTGCCACTTGAGTTGAACAAACTTCTCATAATCGTTGTTGTGTTGTCAATGGCATCAACTCCTTTACTCAATGAAATTGGAAGGAGAGCTGCTGAGGTCATTGATGAAAAGTTTCAAGGAAAAGAAGTATGTCTTTAGACTTGGTTTCTTTTCGTGACCAAGAAAAAGTGACCTTTTCATCAACGAATTTCTCTGAGTGAATTCTTTTCTTTCTTTCCTGGCAGAAAATGATTGATATGGCGAGCTTTGATGCAACTGAACCAGTTGTCATTCTTGGATTTGGGCAAATGGGTCAGGTAATTACACATTTCGCCAAGTAATTATGATTTGGGGATGCAATCTGTGTTTTCTGCATGGTTTTAATCATCCAAATTACAGGTCCTCGCCAATTTTCTGGACTAGATGGTGACAATGTGGGATGGCCTAATTATGTTGCATTTGATCTTAATCCTGGAGTGGTTAAGGTACAACAAAAGTTTGCTAGCACAGCTCCTCCATGTCTCTCATTTGCTATTGTTTCCCCAAAAATTCCTATAATTGTTGTTTAAGCTTTGTAGTCATGGATTAAACTTTTGTGTTCTCTTTCCTTCCACTCAGGCAGCTCAAAAAGCTGGTTTTCCTGTACTCTACGGGGATGGGTCACGCCCAGCAGTTTTGCAATCTGCTGGTATATCCTTTCCTAAAGCTGTCATGGTCATGTATGCAGGAAAGGCAAAAACAATTGAGGCTGTTCAAAGAATAGGGCTTGCTTTTCCTGTGGTAATATTTGACTTCTGTAATCATTTTGTTTAACTAGTAGTCTTTGTTCATTCTTAATTTCTTATCTCTTCTATTATGAAAATTTGATTTGAGTACCATTCATGATGAATTAAATCTTTCTTAAGAGTATGTTGAGATGGTATGTGGTAAGAAAATATACACACAGAGAGAAGCACACTTGTTCTCCGTTTTCAGCTATTCAAAATTTTAAAATATATTCTCATGCTGCCAAGAAAAAACACCGATTTTGAAGACGAGAAAATGTGTTGCAATGACATTGCCACACTTCTCTAATTTCACTCAATTGTTTCAATGAATTTTCTCACTGAAGATTCCTTTAACAGGTCCCTACTTATGCCCGAGCTCAGGACCTTGCCCATCTATTAGATCTGAAGAAAGCAGGTGCAGCAGATGCTATTCTTGAAAATGCTGAGGTAATCAAAAGGCAACCTCTAATTTTGCTGTCATGGCTGATTTCTAATGTCTGCTTCCAGGCATCAACCAATGTAATAGAATGTTTAATTTATTGCCATCACTGCTTGTCTCTGATATTCTCTTCTACAGACAAGTTTACAACTTGGCTCAAAGCTTTTGCAAGGGCTTCGCATCATGTCCGATTATGTGACCTTCTTAAGTCAGCTCATGAGAACTTCTATGGAGCTACAAGCACAGGTGGTACTCAACAGAACTGAGGATCGAGAATTTGATGCCATGACGCCACTGCAGGTACCTGAAATATATGAATA
This sequence comes from Elaeis guineensis, assembly GCF_000442705.2. Lineage (NCBI taxonomy): Eukaryota > Viridiplantae > Streptophyta > Magnoliopsida > Arecales > Arecaceae > Elaeis > Elaeis guineensis. The sequence continues at coordinate 109,669,475 of NC_025998.2, forward strand.
CTTACGTTAATGATGTCTGACATAATGGTTTCACATGGTAACTAACTTGAACAAACTAAACATTGAATCAGGTGAGAGTGACTGACTTGATTGAGTCCACGAGGAGCAGTGCATCAGTCTCACATAACGAGCAATCCCTTAGCTTGGATCAACCAGATATCCCTCATGTTGCAGTTTCCAAAAACAACCTACCAACTGATATTGAGGCAGAGTATCATGCTAGTAGACATGATGCTCCAGACCACGAGTCCGAGAATTTAGCAAGTGATGATGGTGTTCCAAATGGAAAAGAAGATGCCAGAGGAGAGAGAAATATGTCAGATCATTCTATGCATAGTACAAGTTCAACTGAATGTTCCTAATTTTCGTTTCTGGATGGTTGTCGGTTCTTCAAATTGTAGCAAGCACAGAATGAAAATTCTTCGGATATGGAAGGCTGACAGATGGATCTACAGCCCATGGCTGCACTTTCTGGAGTTGGTTGACCACAAAGCTAAAGTTGGTTGCTTCAGATGAAATGCTAGATAACTGACACTGAAGAGTGCCACCTGCGGCTTTTTTAAACAATTAATTGTGAGAAGGTAGCTCATATCGAGCTCCTAATCCTGAAGGCTACAATTACAAAATAAGGATTAATATGGATGTGACGTGGCATCTCTAACCCCAGAATCAGATCAGATCTGCCAATAGCCATCATTTATCAGCGGGGTGTCCTTCTCGCATTCCATCCTGCTGATGATAGTGTTTTCTTTTACTCTGACAAGTGATTTCTGAAGAATTGTTTGGTGAAATTATGCAGACAATTCACTGAAGATATGGTTTCCGTGATTCTCTGTATCAACTTGAAGCAAATTGTTACAATTTCCACAAAATCTTGTAATTTGATATAGATATTGAAGCAGATTGTTACAATTTCCACAAACTCTTGTAATTATTGCTTTATGCTATGTTGAAAGAAAAGGCCAGATTCAGAAAGTGATCTAGTCTTTCTATTGCTTACCCCAAAAAAGAAAGGTGGGATTACTGATGTTTTCTATGGCATGTACGGTACCCTCCATGGATCATGCATGTTTTGATATCGCTGTCATTTGAGAAGCTTGTAGCAGAAACCAGAGGTGAGGAGGAAACATGGTAAATCTATAGTTGGTTGGAGTCCAAGGGGTTATAACAGCTTCTGTTTCTTGTAATTTCCCCTCAAGATGTTATGCACGAAGAAAAATATCCTTGCATGCAATGGGCATTCTGTAATACATTGTGGCTATAAAAATATCACAGTAGATTACATCAAAAGGAAAAAAAAAAATCACAGGGGAAAGCTTTACCAAGGTTTCAAGAATGCCAATATATCCATGCAGCAGAAACCATGAAAAACCAATTATTTGTCTTAATGGAAACAACAGCCCTTTTTTGTTCAGTTTACCCCTAAACAAGACTGTTAAGCTATAACAACCATAATAAGGTGTTATAAATATGACAAAATGATGATGAGGAATGATGTTAAAATTTGGTTAAATTTTATTTTTAGCTGTCTTGGCACCTGGCAGAATTATTTGAACCTGCCTCAGGCCTCTGCTAGTCATGTTTGTTGGGAGGCTAACCAAGTGGCCGACTAGTTAACTAGGAAGGCTGCCAGGGTAAGTACATTGCTTGGAACCCTGGTTTTATCACCTGAGTTGATGGATCACTTGTATGCTAATACAAAAGCGAGTCCATAGACAAAGGGAGATAATATGGCAAACAAGTCCTGCAAATAATGACTTGTAGTTTTTCATGTGAGTAATCTGTATTAGTTATTCTTTTCATCAATGTGTCAACAAATGCGAGTTTCATATGGCTCGTCATTATTGAAAAAAAAAAAAGGAAGAAAGAAAGAAAGAAAACATCATAACCTGATATACAAAAATTTTGCGTATAAAGTTTCAAAAAACCAATCCAATCCCTTGAACAAAATGGTAAAAAAAAAAGGAGGGGGAGAGACAGAAAAGGAACGGAGATTGGACGCCACTATTAATGTATTAAATGGTGTTAAACCATGAATTAAGGATTGCATATTTAGAAATCAATATTTTCTGGTGAAAGCTTCATCTTATTATTTTTCTTATTGATCTTAGAGTGTATTTGGTTAGGGGAGGTTTGGGGGAGTTGGTGTCACACTCCAAATCCAAGACATAATATGGTCATGCTCCCGAAAGATGCAGCCCACAATAACACAAAGCCTATCAATTATAATCAGCTAAAATCTATCACAAATAAAGTAGAATAAAAGATTCAATTCCTTCATTCATCAAGTAATTAAATCAAGATTGATTCAAAGCATCTAAATCCAAAAATCAAATATCAAACCTATATCTCACAATTCATAAATAGTTAACTATAAGTCCATAATCATCCAATAATTTCAAGCTTACTATGCAAATTTCCAAGCCCAGATCCTTTATCATTCCTAACCTAATTTCTCTATAAAAGAAAAAATTAAAAAATATGAGCTATCCTAGCTTAGTAAATAAAATCTATGCTTCCTTATCAGATCAAGCATAAGTTTGTTCATGATAATGCAACATTAAGAAACTAACACATAATATAAAATAAAGCTTTTCATAGGATATATAATAAAATAAGTCATACAATCAGTCATGCATGTATAAATCATGAATATTTCGTAAGTATGATGATTCATAAATCATTCTTATCATGTGTTCACATCATATTTCAGAATATTGTTCACAGATATTCGTACTATGGTTACTTTATACTTATGATAGGATCATGTTTCTTAATCAATAGTATTCTTGTTTTGTATGTCAACTTCATATCCGTTAGTAGAGCCATATTTTTTGTGGATGCTAGCTCTAGATGTCGACCTTTTCAATTTTAGAAATTTGTTCATAGCTATCTCAGAGTCTTTGAAACTTTATATCTTTTTCTTAAAACATATATATACATAGATGAAAAATAATAAAATTCACACTTCATAAGTATGTTATTTGTATTAAACATATTTATGGAATCAATGTTTATAATAATATATACTTTTTCATATCTCATACGCTGATCCTTAGTTTATGAAAAATATGATAATTTAAAAATAAATAAGGAGTGTAAGATCTATTTATCTTATTCATCCTAGATCTTTAGACTTCGTTAGATGAATCAAATAATCTTATTTAAAATATTAAAATATAATCAATTCTTATTTAATGAATTCAATAGAATTAAATCATAAAGAAAGAGGACTATTGGTTGGATGTTGGTTCGATTGGCTATCCGTGCACTGAGGCAACTTAAGGTCTCCTAGTTGAAGGTCAAATTTGAGTGACTCAATCAAGAAATCATGAAGCAGGTATTAGATCAAGGCTAAGATCGATTAAAAAAGTTCATCGATAATAGATTTTCAAAGATACTCGATATGGTTGGGGTGGGATTGACATACTGCACAAATATCAAAGTAATTTTAGATTCTTGAAAAGACTATATCAAATTCATACTAGGATCCATGGATCAGATAGAAAGAGAAAGAGAGAGTAGAGAGAGAAAAATCTTAAAGAGAAGGAGAAAGACACAAGAGAAATTTTCTCTCTCTTTTATTTTCTTTCTTTTCTTTTCTTCTTTCTTTTTCTCTTTCTTCTCTTCTTCTCTTCTTTGGCCGAACAGGGAGGAAGGGAGGCTGGTGGTTCTTGGCTGGAAGTTTGATAGTGAGCGACGACACAAGCAGCCAATGGTGGTGGAGTAGAAGATGACCGGCGGCAAGGATCAATTAACGAGAAATCAAGAAAGGGGCACAAAAAAATAGGAACCAAGCAGATTTTTCTTTTCTTATTTTGATTGTGGCCATTGGCCATTCATCGACAGTAATGATCTCACCATGGAGGGTCATGGAGAGGCTAAAGTACCTAGCCTAGGGTTCGACTTCAAGGGATGGCAATGCCGGTGGCTGGAAAAAGCATAAGAAATGCCAAAAAAATGGAGAATTCTTTCTTCATGGTTTTCCAGCAAGACTAATGGCCGACGATGGTGTCAAATACCATGAAAAAAAGGAAAAGAGAGAGAGGAGGTGAGATCTAGACCTTACCTTGGCTCTAGTGGACTCTCAACTTCAATTTCCGACAGGCACATTGATGGTATGCCATGGACTTAAACGAGAGAAAAAGAGAGAAGGGGAAGAGATATTCATCGGTGGTGGGTCATAGACAGAAGGGGGACATTCTTATAGAGAGTTCCTTAGGTTCCGTCCAAGTCTGATGGCCCTAGGAGTTCGTTACCATGGACTTATCGAAGGAGAAGAGGAAGAAGACTCCTTTCAAGAGTCTTTTCTATTGTTTTTTTTTTAGCTGCTTAAAGATTTGTGTGGCTAATTTGGGTTAGGTTATCATAGTTGGGGCCTAGAATGGGAATAGAAATGAGTGACTATCATTTCAATCTTTTAGTTGGAAGGAGTCCCATTCCGATTCTAATTTCAAGATAGAATGGGAATAACCCAATCCTCCTAAAATCCAATCTCCACTCTTCCTAAGGATTCAAATCTTCATTCCGATTCCGATTACAGTCACTAACTAAATGCTTCAGGGGATAGGGCCATTTTGATTCCCAATTCATTTTTAATTCCAATTCCTATTGCGAACCAAACATTTTGTTAATCTTTTTATCCCATTAAATATACCATCATAGTATATTTTTTTAGGATTAATCATAGAAAAATCCTAAAGTATTTGAGGATTTTCAATTTCATCTTGAACTTCAATTTAATACAATCAGATTATCAAACTTTCAAAAAATTTCAATTCAGACTGGCTATGGATTCCATCTAGCTTCCATTACGAAATGATCACGTGAGGTCACGTGATAGAGGGCTAATGTGGATAAGATGTTTTTCCTTTTTTTCCTTCTTTGTTTCAATTGTATAATCCAATTATTTCTCCCATTCCGATGACTCAATACTGGCAAAGCTTGTGAGAGTAGTGGTTTGCTGGTTGGCAAGAAGACAGTGACCACTCCTCCATTTTTATGGCAAAAGTAATTTCCTTACCTTTTGTTCCTTCTTGCAGATAGTGTTTTATCTTCCTTAATCCCTCCATTCTTTCCATTGGCGATTGTTGATTGACTTTGGTTGCAACTTGCATAGGCCGCACATCAATGAGAAAAAGATAGATGGGAGAGTTAGAGTGAGAGCTAAGTTGATCTTTATTGTTTCTTTCCGAGATGAAAAAATTATGCATGGGTTACGAAATAAAAATCTAAGCTAAACCCTAACAAGTGAAATCCTAATAAGTGAAACCCTAATATAGGATGAGAAATTATCTTCTTCACGAAAATGGAGGACTAGTCACTGCACAATACCACTGCTCACCAACTGACGAACCATTACTTCGTAAGGGTCATCAGTGCTTAGTCACCGAAAAGAGACATCTTAAATGAAAAAAGGCATAAATGAGAAGAAATCTTTGTTCACATAAGCCTCTTTTACTACATAAGCCCTTTCTGTTACATAAGCATGTCACATGACCTCATGTGACCATTCTATAATGGAAGCTAGATGGAATCTATAACTAGAGTTCGAATTAAATTTTTTTGAAAGTTTAATGACCTGATTGTATCAAATTGAAGTTCAAGATGAAATTGAAAATCCTCAAATAGTTCAGAATTTTTTTCATGTTTAATCCTATTTTTTAAGCCTATTGGTTTAAAAATAATCATGGAGTCCATAAACCATCCTACATTCTCTCTCCCCTCCTCCTTAGAATGAAAACAACAACATCTCGTTTTTCTAAGTTCTTGATTTTTTTTTTTTTGGGCTATACCTCATTTTCTCCCGTCTCTTGTATTGGGGTTCACTGAAATGTAGGTGTGCTCTTGCATGAGAGAAAGCTTTGACATGCACGCTAAAAATTCATTTTTCAGTGTTCCTTGCATTTACAGAGTATAAAAATCTTGATCATTTTTATTTTAAATAGAATTTACCATATTCTAAAATTTTAACAAGTTAATTAAGGTTATTTTCTGAACTGAAAATCAAAAAATTAATCCACTTTCGTGTACTCTGGCTCATTAGGTTGGATGCTGGCACAAGGTAGATGTGCTTGCATACTTGGGCAGACTAAGAGAATCCTTTGAGAATTCATTTGTCTGCCTTCCTTCCACGTCCAAAGTCTGGAATCCTAGTCTTTTTTTGTTTTAAATAGAAGTCTACGTACCTTAGCTTTTAAAGGACTGACTGGGGTTATTTTCATAAGTGAAGAATTGAGAAATTAAGAGGCATTTATGGTTTTTAGATAAATAGATAGAGAAAACAACATTACACGTTAACTGCTAATCTCTATTATATTAGAAATAGATATTTAAATTTCAGATTATTTTCCGTATAATTCTGTTTATTAGCTTTTCTTAAGAAAATGTCTTTCCATAAATTTTAAAAGATCTTTACATTCACCAAAAAAATTTTTTTTTTAAAAAAACAACTCCATTCCCATCTTTATTCTTTTAATGATCGAAAATATCTGCTCCTCTTTTTTATGTTATTTCCATACAAACTAGCTTTCTGCTTTTCATCTCTAATAAATGAGAAAGTTGGAACGGAACTACTAGATGTAATGATTTACTAATTTGTTAAAATAAATTTATTTAAAAATATCGATAAAAAAGGTACGTCATGGATCTCTGATCAAAATTGAGTGATTTGAAATGTTTTGACCCAACATAACGGTCATTAACACAACGAAAATAATGGCCACAAGAAATTAAAGTTTCATTGTTTTATCTTTCTTGAAATTTTGCTTACATTTTATTCACATGATATTGCATTTATATATATATATTTTAATTTTTTTGGTTGTTTTGTTTATTCTCTGCTATTGTGAGGAGGGAGGCAGATTGTGACTTCAGTTTAGCATCTTGATTTGTTTTTTCTTTTTTCTTTTTTTTTTAAGATGCTATATGCATCGTTTGTTAACTAAATGAAAAATCGAATATAATTGGAAAGACTAGGCCACAGCTAAGGGAGTTATTCAATCTCAACATCTGTTTTTCCTCTTTTTATTTTTTTTTCCCTTTTCTGATCTGGTTGCTCCACGAAGCCTTTAAATAAATCAACCATTTACACCAGTCAGCAATATATCCCATACATAGCTCGATAATACGAACAACCATATAAGAAGCCGCCCAGTTTGCCGTCCTATTAGCCTTCCAGAAAACATTCTTTGCACTAAACGGAGCAATGCTAGATTTAATACTCCAAATATCCATCATCAATAGATGAGTAGAACCCGAATTATAATCGAAACTCTCCCATTTCAGTTGTATTCCGTGGTCCAACTCCATTTATCTACTTGCTTTACATACTGATGAGGAGAGCAACATTTTTCTCCTTTTTTCCCAGCATACTTATTATGTTTAAAAAAAAAAATAGAAAAAAAAGCTCTTAAAAACCACTCTTTAGGTGCCCTGTAGCAAAACTTTTGGGGAGCCAGAACGCATGACAGACTCCTATTTTATTTTCCTTCTATTCACGTGCCTAACATATAAAAAATTACTAGTTTGCAATAGTGGAAACGAGGATGATTGGGCACTGCAGCGTTATGTTTCATAAATAAGCCAAACTGCCAAAGACCGAATGATAGCCAGGTAGAATTCTCCTAGAGGAAGTATGGCCCTATATCACTTGCCTGATTTAGCTGTCCCTTACCTCAATTTATCACCATGTCCCGTGTTAAGGCCCTTCATACAAATTTCAAAAACGACAATAGTAAAAGGTATGGTTGCTGCAGTGCTGGCTTTCCTTTGTGATTTGGGGTGAAGAAGACCAACCGGTATCAAAATTATCACTGCCATCGAATTGTCAATAGTAGACCAAGAAAAAAAAAAGACTGATCAAAAATACAGTCAGAAGAAAAAATAATAAAGACAGGAAAAAAAAAAAAAAAGCTCTTTCCTTGAGCCCTCTTTCTACTGCAATTACTGTTCCTTTTAACTTTTATACAACCTACATGCAGTTGAAACTTGGAAGGGACAAAGATCCATGATCCTTGAACCCCAAAACGTTTTTCAACGAAAAAACCCATGATGCATGAACTAGCAAAGTAAACATTCTGATGACAAGAAAAAAAAACATTCTGATGACATTCTGCATGTTATAATCCCAAGGGAGCGGCAGACGAAGGGAGCTTGCTGGATGGAGTACCTTCATGGTTTCCAGGAAACTTGTTCAAGAGCCGACGTTTGTAGCGCTTTAATACGGATGCCAAGTTCTCTTTCCCTTTCGGAAATGCAACATCACCTGCTGCAGTGCCTGTTCGGCCCTTGCGGCCAGAGACTGCAATCTCAACATCCTTGATGATGTTAAGAATCATACTTGCTGTTGTAAAGGATTCATTGATTGATTTCTGCTGCGACTGCTTGAAGCTCTTCATGTCTTTTGCTAGTCTTCCGAGACACGAGCAGGCACCAATGGGATTCCGGGGCTTGGAGAATGCAGGATCAAGAATTCCCTGGATTGATATAAAAATTTAAAAAAGAAAGAGAATATCAATATACAGAGATTGCTGCAGTAAAAAAGAAGAGGAAACTTACTGGGTACTACAACTGTAAAAGATTGTTGGAGTGCACTGGGAACCAATACAAGTATAATGGACAAGCGTGCAATTAGACCCACACAGCACAAGCATAATTTAGAAGCTGATCAAAGCAAAAGGCAATGTTTTAATTAACAATCTACAACCCCCGTTGGTGGGCATTTGGCCCCATGGACATGCCCGAAGAAACATTAATGCACTCTTGCCATTCATAGGAAATTAGAATAACCCAAATCAGTGTGAGTTCTGGGAGGTGCAACCATTTCAGTTTTTTGCATTCAGATGGTTTGATTTAGCAATTCTAACCCAGCCAAAGTGGCAAAAATGTACAAGACAATTATATTGCCTTCCCCTTCAAAGGAGAATTCACCACCACAAGATACGCTACAAAATCAGTGGTCAAGAATCAGAGGGGCAGGAATTGTGGCTATAAAAGTCCATGTAAGTACAGAATAAGAAAGCAAAGCTGAACTACACTAGGAAGAAATCCAGATAATTTCAATTTACATCAAAGGGGATATAATAACCTCATTAAAAGAAGCATAATAAGTAAGAAAAAAAGTGTAATAAACTCCCAGTTGTGTTCGAGAGTCTGACAGAGAATGCGCTTGTAAAGCAGCCATTTTATTCAGAAGATTATGGTGACATCACTGTCAGTATTAAGGAGTTTGATTCCAAATGCCAAAACAACTTCCTCATGATTTGTGGAAACTCAAATATGGAAAAACTGCATCAAGCTTCTCACAATGTGTGAAAATATATGCTTGCACAAAAGCCAGAGCTATTCCATTACCGCTAGAATAAGTAAAATGGATATGCTAGTCAAGAATTTATAAAAAAAAAAATTCTTCAGACTCCTATCACTTATACATAAGGAAACTACTATAAAAAACACATGAAAATATTTATAACAAGTAGCTACAAAGCCTTCTTCACCAGCATTCAAGTTGCAGTGCACACACGTCAAATCAGTCAATAAACTGAGCTCACATTCAGGATTATAGTTTCAGCCTGTGTCACTGTTCACAACAAATATATATATATATATATCTTAGAGTAATGGCTTTGAGGGTTTTACCTGAAGACGATTGAGAACATAAGTGTATTTGCCCCACAGCTCTGGCCGACTCTCCACAAGTGATAGTTCTAAGATCCGGCGGATGCACCACACACCAAAACTAACAACCAGAGCTGGTCGCCATATACAACTATTTCCACAATTGGGCAATGACAAAGCATTATCTTCCTCTTCACTCCTTTGGACTGAACTAAACCTTTGATCAGAAGACAAGTGATGAAGGTCACTCATGTATACCTGATTCATGTCATTAACATCTGCTTCACATAGATATTTCTCAGCTGCAGCAACCCGATTGATTAGCTCCTCATCGGACCCATCATTCTGTCTAAACAACCAATATGATCCCTCCAATTTTAAGAGCTTCTTAATACAATATCGAAGAGCTTGAATTAGCTTGGCTTCTGATTCTGAACAAGAGAAAGTGTCTTTGTTGGGAGCCGTGCTGGATCTGTGAGAAATTCCTTCATCCTCTCTATTCTGATTAGTGCCCATCATACCAAACAATTGTTCAAATGGTTGTCTAGACCATAGAGACTTGGTTTCTGGATTCAAATTTGACTGTAATGAGAACACATCTCTATGGAGTTTGGGTGGAGAAAGCTCATCAAATGGCAATGGAACTCCAGCTCTGGAGATAGGGTTCAAATATTGTGATTTCTCAGATGTCATCCTACTCAAGGATGGACGAGGGCCAAAAGGACTACCCCATTTTCCCTCATTCAACAACGAACTCCTGCTAGCAGCAATAAGTGCAGAAACATCCGGTGAACTATGGTATTTCTTTGTGGAGGCTGCAGCACCAAAATTTTCACTAGTATCAACCAGGGAAAGATCATAGTAAGGCCTTTCTACCTGCAATCTGCTAATTCGAGATGCTGTTGGGCTTTGCAAACCAGATGTTCCCACTGAACCAAGTCCATTTTGCCCTTGAGTATACATAACTGAATCCCTGATATTTGGGATAAAGGATTCAGCAGACTTGGCAGTTGATAGTGGGTCTAGTGAAATGCTTGAGGAATAGGGAGTTCTGCCCGAACCAATCCCTTTGAGATAGGATGCTATCTGATAACCATGTATTGTAGCAGGCTGATAATCCCGATTATGAGAATATTGTGGCAAGTGCAAAGTAGAAAAGAGTTTTTCACTGGGATCAACTAGGTCCCTGCATGAGTTTTTCACATGCGTGTTCGACACATGCATGTTTTGTGACCAAGATGGGGATCCCATATGAAGCCCGTGGGATAACTCCATACTTGAATTTATCTTCTGTTTGGGAGATTTGTAGTCTCTTGAGACGGCTGACATAGCCATTCCCCTATCTGCATCTGTAAAGAAATTCTTGGACAATTCTGCTCCTGAGTTGTTCATTTTGACAGAACCAACTATTTTCAAATCTAATCCCAGCAAAACATCCAGTTTTTTCACACTTGCTTCTTGCGTTAGCTTCCCGTGAAAATCAAACAGATGACCCCAAAACTCATCCAAAATGGCTGCAAATTGACGTCGTGCTGCGCGACCCAATCCAGACAATTTTGATAGGCTTCCACTGTCATTCCCTCCATCATAACCTTTTCCCTTGATGCTACCAAAGGACCCAGGACCATCAGAGGTTGAAGTTGACAAAGCTCCTCTGGGGGACTCTTCAAACTCCAAAGCATCTCCTCCATTATCTTTATCTGAATGAACATCTGTTTCCACTCCCACAACCTTTTCCACTGGGTCCTTGACATCCTTTTCTACTGGGTCCTTGGACTCAATACTCTGTACAATACCTGCATCTGGCGAGCCACTGGTAGAAACTTTATCTATGATTTCCAGCAGATCAGGTTTGACTACAGGTTTCAAATCTTCAGCATAATGTGATGAGGAAGTACAAGTAGAACTAAAGTTTGGACCATCAGAAGAGTGATGAGTATCATGGTCAGAATCAATAGCTGTCTCGGACATATCAAGATTCAATTCATGAACTGATTTATCAGGAAGACCGGAACTCTCCAAGACAGGTTCTACTGCAGACCCATGATCTTCAACAAATGTAATGTTATCTAGATCATTTTCTTCTTTGCCCTCAGGAAGCTCCAACTTATCATGCAAGATCCACAACTGTGCCTCTGGCCCATCACTCGCAGATTTTAGCGGTGTAACTGCCAGATATAGTGTAAAAATAATGGAAGTACAACAAATGAGTAGAAGAGCAGCATATGGGACTATCACAGTGCTTCCCATACATCCCCTCATGTTATTTATCCAGCTGCTGTTTCCAAATAACATTTCTATGATAAAGATAACATTTGGTGCAAGCATCCCGAAAAATGTAACCAAAGCCAAGATTTCAAGATACCAAGAGATTTTGAAAGCTCCCATTATTAATCTTGATGATGCAACCCGGAAAAGTGGAATGACAGAGGATGGAAGAAGCATAGCCTGTATAACTTGACAGAAAATAAGAAATTGATACATTCCTTCAGCACCTGCACTCTTTGCACAATAGAGAGCTGGAATGATGGTGAGAGCCTTAACTGACATGTGATGAACTGGCAGAAGCAGGTTTATGCCAAAAATATGTTGCAATACCACTTGCTCACCGATATTCCATGTTACAGCTGTGATCTGACTAGAGAAGAGAAGGACCAGAAAAAATGCTATTGGTGCTATAGGAGTCCTAAATATCTGCAACAGAATTAAAATATATAAATGTAATGGATAAGTTAACAGATAATCCCACAAAAATATTTGTTATGAATATTAATTTTAAAATTCAAGTATATCAAATGTTTCCACCTACCAAAATCTTCAAACAGCTGCTCTTGAAGCAGGAGACAGGCAGCAGATGAAAAGGGAAGGTACTAAGTCAAAAGGATTTGGTTGCTATAATCTTGTGAATACATATATTACAGCAATGATCCTAACATGCTCATCAAGTCCTAAAATAGACTATATAAATCATATTTTGCAAAGAAGCAACTCTATATCAACTATAACTTATTTTTAGCAAACAAGCAACTCAATATCAACACTATCATGAACTTTTTACAGAACCTGAAATCATCTTGAAGCTATATGGACTAAGGAATGCAGGTCTGACATTTCAGGCTCCTCACCTATTATCTGGCTGGAGTCAGTAGTCACTCAGCAAAAGATACCAAATGCCTGCCAATATCAATTGCCTCTTTATTGAGCCTGACTCAATAATAAACATCTCACTGATAAGCTAGTAAGACCTAATTTGCCAACCTTTAAACCTAAGGCTGTGCCCTTATTTTTCATAGCATCTGATAGATGATAAAAGTGCAAGTTGGAACTCAAAATGAATACAAAGGTGGGGATTTCAGAATTCATAAAAAAATGCCCAAAGAAAATTATGAAGTGCAATACAACTACCTGTCAGTAAGTTTATATCCTTCCTCAGATCACAAATGAAATTCTACAACCTAACTTTATTACATCTGTTACAGTGAAGCTGTGAAAAACCATTGAGATGTTGTCATATGCAAGGTTTGCTGGATCGATATAACGACCCATACCAGTCAGCTACTGGTATGGTACAAGTACATATCGTGTCATGCTGGAACATACTGAAACAAAGAGAGAAGGAGAGGGAGGAAGAGAGAGAGAGGGGGGGGAGGGTGAGTGAGAGAGGAAAAGGGAGAGGAAGGGCTGAGACAGAGCCACTACAGCACCATTGCCATTGAGAGTAGGGCTAAGCAAATAACCGAAACCCAAAGAAATCCACCCAATCCGACTCAATAAACATCGGTTTCGATCGGTTGAAAGACATGAATCGTGTGAAATCGGATTGGGGTTTGCAAAAAATCGGTTATTTATCATCGGATTTGGTTCTTATACTTTTAACCCATATGAAACCGAACCCAACCGATTTAGTATTTCATAAACTCACTTTCATTTTGGGATGGCGTCATTTAGACTTCAATACTTTAATACTTCGTTTAGACTTCATTCTAAAGGTTTAGGCTTTTTTTGTATTAAATTGATCAAAAAAAAAAGTTTAAGTGGACCAATATTGGACTTAAAATCAACATTGGATCAACATTAAAGTTCAAACCGACACAACCCATTCGAACCCGCTACAAACTGTTCATTTCGGTTTCAAACGGTTTATATATGATAAACAGTCGACAACGGGTTGAATTTTCTTCAACCCGATTGGGTTCAGTCTGATAAAATTTTTCTCTCAATCCGACCAAACCCAACCCATGCTCAGCCCTAATTAGGAGAGGTGAAGGGGTGTCGGTGACATAGGGGGAGGGAGAGAGAGGAAGAAGAAGAGGGAGGGGAAGAAAGACGCTTACCTAGGACATTTGCTAGCGATGGTGGTGAGCGTGGCGAGGGTGAATCAAGCAAACAAGGAAAGGTGAGTGATGAAAGCGAGGGCAAATTGAGTGAACACAAGGAGAGAGGAGGGAGAATGAGAGAGACAAACATGAAGGCAACGAGAGCAACTCAAGCAAATGGTGGCGGGGGGGCAGACATGAATGTCAGGGCAAATCCAACAACCAAAATAACCAAATTAACCCTAAGCGAGCGCTGTCTCAAATTTATAAGCCGAACAGTGCCGGTCACCAACATGTCTAGTTCGGTACTCCCCAAACTGGCTTGTTCCATGCAGTTCGGCCATCCTTGGTCACGTGATCACATAACTATATGTAATTGGATTTATTGTTCATCTATGTACTACAATTACATGTTATATCAAAGGGTCAAAACATTTATTTGAACGTGCAGGTTTATTGCTTCCAATATTATTACCTTGCATATTCAGTGACTCTTTTATATTGCTATTCAAGTTTCTCATGAACACCATCAATCATCATCTTGGCTCAATCATAATAACTTCAAATGCATTGTAAAGAAAACATGTAAATACAATCTATTCCTAATGTCAGATCTAATTTTCATGATCCAGTTTGCTGACTTCAGCTAACAGACAATTGTCAGATTGTTTTTTCTGTCTCTTGCTTCGGTTACCAAACCAAATAGATTTGAACCCCAATTAGTTGATTATATTCTCAGAGACAGCAGAACCATGCCTAATTTTGAACTTCAATGCCAGATTCAGGCCCAAGCACACTTCTGACTTCTCAATATTGATCACCCAGCAAAACAAAGAAGGCTAATCGCATCACGCTTATTTTGCTGGACAGAATAACCATATCCCAGGTGGGAATTGCATTTAAGCGTTGGGTAAAATTTTCACGATGGCTGCTATTAAAGTGAGAAATATAAGGGGGAAACTTGCACTTTAGCACAATCTAGTAGCTAAAAGCCTCATAATATTCTACTAATAAACAATGCCCTTTAATAAATTTTTTTGTTATTGAAACAGACTGAGATATTTAGTTGGAAATTGTTCTTGGTTTGGTGTAACAACCCAGGACCTCACCCTGAAAAGCTAACTAGAAGTTGCAATTTGCGATCCTTCACAAACCACCCCCAACAACCCCACACAACATATGGGGAACTAAACACACATCGGCGCAGGTCCTCACATATGGTGCAAGTTTTCCTAGTTGATGAGTTGTCTAGCCAGCCCTTTTTAGATTGCAGATGGGTCCAGTGCCTGGAACCAAATCACTTGAAAATTCGATCTCCCTGATAGGAGGTTACCCTGGCAGTTTGTCAAGAAAAATGTCAAGAAAATCCTTCAAAACAGGGATGCACTCCAATTTCAGCTCTTCCTACCGAGCTAAAGGAGCTGAAGAAGCAATTACACGAACTGTTGGATAAAGGTTTCATTAAACTCAGTGATCTCCTTGAGGAGCTTTAGTATTATTTGTAAAAATAAAGGATGAAAATTTCCGACTTTGTATTGATTACTGGAGTTGAACAAAGTAACAATACAGAACAAGTACCCCTTATTAAGGATAGGTGACTTGTTCAACAAGTTGCAGGTAGCATGGGCATTCTCAAAAATTGACCTTCGTTAGGGCTACCACTGACTCAAAATTAAAGCTGAGGATGTGCCCAAATCAGCATTCAGAACAAGATATGGGCATTATGAATTCTTGGTGATGCCTTTGGGGCCAACAATGCACTTGCAGCTTTCACATATCTGATAAATAGAGTGTTCTAACCCTTCTTGGACCAATTTACAGTGGTATTTATTCATGATATATTAGTATACTCAAAGGGGGAAGAAGAGAATGAGAAGTATCTGAGGATGGTGCGGCAATCCCTCAGAGAAAAAAAGCTTTATGCCAAGCTGCAAAAATGTTAGTTCCAGTTGAATATCATCTCTTTCCTTAGGCATGTGATCGCTACGGATGGCATTTCCATGGATTCGAAGGAAGTAGAGGCAGTGGTTGAGCAAGATCGGCCCACTAGCAAGTTGTTTGAGGTGCAGAGCTTTCCTAGGTTGGCTAGATGCCACTGAAATTTCATCAAAAGATTCTCTCGCATTGCCATGCCTTTGTCTTGTTTAACTCAGAAGTGTGTCAAGTTTGAGTGGAAAGAGAAGTACGGGAAGAGCTTCTAGGAACTAAACAAGCGGTTAGTGACGACGCTGGTTCTGACTATCCCATCTAGGTCAGGAAGACTCACCATTTGTAGTGATGCATCTCAAAAGGGTTTGGGCTGTATACTGATGTATGCCTCCAAATGGCTGAAACCATATGATCAAAATTACCTCACTCATGCTTTAGACTTGGCAGCTGTCATCTTGCCTTAAAAATTTGGAGATGCCATCTGTACCAGGAGCCTTATAAGATACTTGAGTCTAAAGTACATTTTCACCCAGAAGGAGATGAATCTAAGGCAGAGAAGGTGGTTAGTGCTATTAAAAGAATATAACTTAACTATCAGCTACCACTCAAGGGAAAGCAAATGGGGTGATAGATGCATTGAGCAGGAAATCTTCCAGTGGATTCGCAGCTCTAATCATTTTACAAAGGCAAGTTTTGGAAGATGTGGAAAGGATAGGAATTGAGGTGCAACTACCTAATGTTGAAGCCCAGCATGCCACTCTTAAGATGCAGCATAATCTGACTAAAAGAATTAAGGTTTCTCAGAGAGAAGATCTAAAACTGCAGGAGTTCAAAGAAAGGAGTGGGATCGGGTGCCTTGTTGGAATTCAGGGATCATGAGGATCGCTTCGTAAGGATTGGTGATAGGTTGTATGTTACTGAAATCCCAGAGCTTACAAAAGAGATTTCGAAGGAAGCTCCCAGTCTTACGTACACTATGCATCCAAAAAGTACAAAGATGTACAGAGACTTGAAGAAGAATCTCCTATAGAATGGTATGAAGAGTGACTTGCTCAATACGTTGCCGAGTGCCTAGTGTGTTGGCGAGTGAAAGCTGAGCATCAACAATCTGCAAGACAATTGCAGTCTCTCCTAGTTCCCCAATGAAATGAGAGCACATCACCATGCTTTTGTGACAACTCTACCCAGAACCCCTAAGGGTACCAAGTGTGCGTAGGTGATTGTTGACAGATTGACAAAATCAGCACACTTCTTACCATTCAAAGTTGGTTTCTCTTTAGAGAGATTGGCAAACCTACATATTGAATAGATCATGAGATTATATGAAATTCCAATTTCTATTGTGTCAAACAAGTATACTAAATTTGTATCTCAATTTTGGAAGAATCTGCATAAAGCCATTAGGACCAAACTGAACTTCAGCATAGCCTTCCACCTACAAACAAATGGGCAGTCTGAAAGAATCATTTAGATCCTTAAGGATATGTTGAGAGCCTGTGTCTTGGACTTGGAAGGCACCTAGGTTAGCCATTTGCCTTTGGTAGAGTTTGCCTACAATAACTTCTATCAAGCAAGCATACAAATGGCACCTTTCGAGACATTGTATGGAAGAAAATGCAGGTATCCTATTTTTTGGGATGATGTGGGGGAAAGGAAATTGTTAGGTCCTAAATTAGTGCGGCAGACCATAAAAAAAGTATAGTTAATTAGAGAGCGGCTTCACACTACTCGGAGTAGGAAAAAAACTACATATAGAGCTGGAATTCCACTGGGGGACCATGTTTTATTGATGGTGCCTCTCTCTTAGTTCTTTCTCATGATAGTGTTGCCTGCTTCTCATGTTCCGTGAATAGCCGAGACATTGAGGAAGATCCAAAAAGGCAATGTTTTGGTTTCCAAGCATGCATATTCTATGGTTATTTCCTCAAAATTGATGTTGTACATTTACGACATCTAGCTAGACACTTCTTTAAATTGAACATATTGCGCCCTCCTTTTGCTTGCATATGCATTGCCCTTGGGCTAATTGGAATTACTTCAATCTACTTAGTAACCTACCATATACTTAAGTGACTTTTCCTATCTTGTTAAGATGCATTCTTTGAGCCAAGGTATGCCATACAATACCAAACCAGGCAGTATGGTGTGCACCATACCATTTGGTATTGGTACATGGAATGGGGGGCGTACCAACATTTGAAATGCCAAACCGGCCCCTATACCAGGCATATTAGCATAGGGACAAGGTGGCATTAGTACGGAGCCAGGTACCGAGATGTCATACCCTACTTTGAGCCTTTATTGCTCATCGAAGCACTAATTCTGAGATAATAGGCCATCAGATGTCTTACTAATCTTGCCACTCAACTAGTAATATATTATTTTGTTCACTTATACTTCATTTACCTTCATGGTTCATGCACTATGCTAAGTCCATCATGACATCTTCAATGAATCCCACCATATAATTTAGCTCTTTAATAGGAATGGCTCGTCATTACATCCACCACTCTACACTTTCATCTCATTAGTCCCAATGCAGAAGGCCATCTTTATAGGTGTGAGTAACGCATGGACTTATACACTTGCATCTCATCAAATTCAAACATCTTTAATTAACATATCCACTCTACATATCAATGAACTCCCATCAAGTGCTGTCGCAACAACTAAAGTGTTGCTAATCACTCTTTAATCCTCAATATTGAAGTAGTTTCATATGTTAAAAAGCACTAGTTGACATTCAAAAAAATAGAAAACTTATTATGTTAATTCAAAACAAGCTATTCTCTATAAATAATAGTTATGAACCGCGAACTATTTTAACAATGACTTGCTTAACTCACAGCTATATGTTTTAGCATTATATTTGTCTTCTAGTGAAGTGACAACTTTTAGACCTTTGTATTAGTTCATTACAATATTGGAATTCCGGCTATGTTTCTGTTTATCTATGGAGATATTCATTGCTTAAACTCTATTGATAGTTTTTGCTTTACCTAAATTTAGCTAGCATGTTTGTGATACAATACCAACGTCTTGTGATTTAATCACTTTATTCAAATCAAGATTCATCGTCTCAATACCAAACCCCGTACCCGTACCATCCTATTATAGTGTCGGTATACAGTTCAGTACAGTATGGTAGTATCGGTACAGTATGGTAATGTCAGTATAGTATGGTACAATAGTATCGGTACAATATGGTACGCCCAATATCGGGCGGTATGGAATGACATGGCAAACCTTGATTCAAATGCTATTTTGCAAACCTATTAAAAGCTTTATTTATCAAAAGGAGGTATCAACCCATTTCACTGAGTGCTTGCCTACTCATTTGTGCCATGTACACATAACCAATTTAGTGCAAAAGCTTAAGCTAAAAGGGAAAGGGTCAACAATGCATATTAGGTCAGTTAATTTACCATCAGCCACCAAAAACTAAAATTGACAGAAAAAGAGAACAACAATATTTATCATGCTTAACACCCCCTCACATGCAACCTAAACTATGCAAATAAGGGATACCTAAGTCAAGACTGACCAAGGGATAATCGAGTCAAGATAAACTAATCATGATAACAGATAACTGAGGATAATTAAATAAATAGAATTGGAAGGAGATATGCCTCAGAATCGACCACAACTGACGTAGCAGACCGACCAATCATAGTTCACCATGAAGCCTCCACCCTAGTGAACTAACTCTGCCATGTAGCCAACCTAGAGGCGCACAGAGATGCACAGATATCCCTCCATCTGACAATAGCTAGCCCATGATCGCAAACGATTTCCATAACAATAAGATACATGAGAAATGGTCTATGAGAGAATCATCCACGCAATATCTTCAGGATGTGCAATAGGTTATCTAAAACATCCGATCCATACATCCCAAGATTCCATGGCAATGGGTACCAACTCTTGTCTATATGGCCCCCATTGTGATTCTCCAAGCAAGTTCTAAGTTTGAAGTTCAAAGTCTTAAGCTCTAAGTCCTAGTGCTCTTAGAGTTTTTACCACTCTACCACTTCCACAATACCTATGCTATTTCCTGAGAGTTATCTGATTTAGGCATCGGAGGGTCCCCCGCTGGACACTCTCCAACAAAAGGACTTCCTTATCTGTACTATTTCAAGACCAGGCCCAATGTTAGCATGAAGTTCCAAGCGCGGCCTTCTTCCCTCGGCCACCCCTCAACTACGATCAGCTCTGCAGCGATCGTCTCGAAGTCTCGATGACCACCATCCACCAGACTGGGAGGCATGTCGAGATCCCCAACTGACTTCTTCAGTCCATTCAGCATCCCATCGAGCCCTCCAGCACACCAACCAGCTCGACATCCTAGTCAGACCAACTCCCAGCAACAACAGAAGGGATTCAAACTCATGATGTCCAGCAAATTTGAGTTCTCATACCACATTAACTTACCACTAGCCCCTAACAGCTTAAGCTTTTGGGGTCTAGTCACTCGAGTGGTAAATTAACAACCCAACTAATTCTAGTAAAAACTTATTTAAGTCCTTATATATCTTATTAAATATGTTATCTTTTCTGCTCTTGATCAATGCATGTCCTACGGGTACACATTAACTACTTATTTGTGAGCATCTTCAAACATTTGAATACTCGCTTTACTCTTCTTCACCCATCAACAAATCTCCAAGCAAATTGAGTTCTCATGCAATATAACTCTAAAAATAAGGCTACCATCATTATAATCCCATCAATCTCACCTTTATAACCCTTCCCGATCCAAAGAATTTACCTCCAATTGATGCTTTCTATTCCCTCAAAGACCATTCCTCAATTTTTTCCACTCCTTTTTAATCAGCTCATTCTAAGCCCTCTTCCTCCTTTAACTACAAATTACCGCTTCCTTTGTCTTGCCCATCTTACAGTTTCCCATTGTTCAGGTTTACTAACACTAGCATGGGGACTTGGGGAGTTTTCAGGCAGGTTATAATACAAGACCAAAAAGCGATATCTTGACCCAAATACATAATTGTGAAACAATCAAATTATCCAACACACTGATAAGGTTGGGGCATGTTTTAGGTCAGTCTGACTTGATTATGACTCATTACAAATGTACATACGTACCTCTATATGTATATGTAAAAGATACAATAAACAGATGTATATCATATGTTAGATGATATATAATATATATTTATCAAATATATTGGCTTTAAAAAGAGGTGAACCAATTGCCAAATCCCATTTTGTCCCCCACCCTCAATTCCTCACTTCTGCTCCTTCTCCCCTCATCCTCTCCCTGAAAGAGTCAGCACCAGATTAAATGAGTCCCACACTCCCCCTCCCCCCCCCCCACCCAAAACCGCCTGGGGGGAGGAGGCCCCTCCCTGACAAACATCTCTCTCTCCCCACCGTGTAGTTGCCCCAACTTTCCCATCCATTCTCAGGACTAAGTTATAACTCTCTCTCTTCCTGTCTGCCTCTCTGTCTCTAGCCAGCCACCTTATGGCTCACTCATTGAGTCCCCCCTTGTTGTCAATTGCCACCAAACCCTAATCCTCCCCTACCTTAACACAGTTCTTCTTTTAAAAAGGAAGAAAATTAATCTTAACAGCAAATCGGAATGGCTGGGCACATAGATATTTATTTGTTTCGGTTCAGGCAATGGTTTTGCCAATTTGTGAGGTTCTCAACTCACTTAAAGGCCTGTTACTTAAAATACCAGGTTGGGTTTTCGGTCACTGGAGAAGTGAAATGTTAGTTTGGGTGCATTCATGATTTAAAATGTCATGTTGGTTCAAGTCAACCCAATCTGAACCAACCTAACATACTTGACATTTTAAATAACCAAACCCAACCAAACCTAGGGTACCTTACCTTCAGATAACATTTTTTGATGCATATACTTGGCTACTTGTCCTTGTCCCACTTGATCTGGATAGCCTACACTGTTATTCTAGGTGTATAACAGGCCACTGTTTGTTTTTCTATAGATTCATGACCATCAAGCACTACACAGTCAATGTGATAGGTTTCTAAAGATCAAGACTAGTGGGCCAACATAGCCCTCACGAATTCCCACTTGGAATCATTCTTCTTCTAGCTGGCACAGAACCCTACCAGCTGCAAGTAGACCATAGATATTTTATGACAAAACCAAGATATATCAGACCAGCAACAATGAGTGAGCAAGTAAACTGGCAGTGATTATTAACCCTGAAGCAAGAGTATAAGCATCCAAGCAAAGCTCAAGCTTATGGTTAGCCCAGAAAAGGTGTTGTTAATATATTCTTGGATATAATTAGTTCAATTTCATGATTTCAGTTTAAAAAATCACACTACAAATTAATTTTTGTAACAAGGAAAACCAGAAATTATGTTTATATTCAGCTATAAGAAGCTAATAGCAAGGAAGAAATATGAACCTGGTCCATCAGCAAGGAAACATCTTGAAGATTAAGCTCATTGTCTGCCTTGCTAGATAGTACAGCTGCTGAATTCATCAGTACAAAATTCACCAGAAAAATGCCAGTAAAAATGAACAGGATAGCAAAAAATTGGTCATGAAATAAAGCACCCATAGCAACATTTGAGAGTCTTCTCAGCCGCTGCACAAAGATGAAATGCAATTAAATATTTATCAATACTTTCGAGCACAAAATGAAATTTTGGCGTGAAAAGATAGTGCAAGATAAAGATTAAATCAACCCGTGAATTAAGATAATTTTCTGAAAATCAAAAACCAGATCTAATAGAAAGTATATAACTTCGAGATAGAGATGAAGATTCACTCTATGGGTTCTCGGGTTGCTTTAACTTGTAAAGTTATGGTCTTATAGATAATAAATATAAAAACTAAACATCATTGAACAACTGCAGATGTGTTAAGAAATATGTAGCAGAATTGATAACATGCATAAGCCATCACTCATATTTCTCATGCTTGCTGAAACCTCATAATGCAATCAACAGTTCCTTGCAGTAAAGATTGTCTGGACACTATAGAATTACTTGAATAGAATACTAACTAGCAAAAACCAGAAAGAGCAACTGGAGAAAGGCCAACAACCTCTTCTCCTTTCTGAAAGATGAGCATAAAACTGGAATCTGGGATGCGCATTTGGTGATTAAAAAAAATGATTAGATGAGTATTACAATCTTTGTGGTTTTGAGTCAGCTGGAGCTAGGCTTGTTTTCTTTTAATCTCTAATATTTTTAGTCCAAAAATTGCCAATCCCAGATAAATGGGACTTAATGTTTATTTTCTAATTTCTCCTTGTATAAGACATTTTGGCCAAAGCATTTCATAACAAAATAACACCTGAATATGTTTAGACCTAGCATATGGTTGAAAATTGAAACATTTTCCAGGATAGAAATCCTAACTGATCTTTTAACATTCTCAGGGGCAAAGCATTAAATACCACTCCTGTTAATGCAGATAATATATCTGGGCAGCTATTCTGACAAAAGAAGTGGACTGAAATCCACTTCTGGAACATGCTGTGATAACAGTGGGTAGCGTAAAACTGAGTGCATACACTGTGGTAATTTAGAAACAAAGATTTTGACCACCAAATGTTGCTTATATCAAAAGCTGTAAGTGTTCAATGAGTTCCATTTGCAAGCTCATGAGAGAGTTTTTCAGAATCCAGCAAGGAAACTCTTAAAATTCACCTGTACAATTGAAGAGTGTATGTAGAAATTGTGTGCCATTATATTCGCACCAAGAAGAGCCATAAGCGAGTATGCACTCTCCCCACTCAACTTAGGAAAAATCACATTCATTACAAGAGGGATTTCTGGTTGACTAATTAATACGCCGAGCACATAGAGTAGCAAAGCAAGGCCTGCTATGATTACATACAATGTTTCTGCTATCCCGTTGTCCTGCATCTCAAGAAGCATCCTATGTATTAAACCTTTTGCATTTGACACCCTTAAAAGATTAATCAAAAAGAGTCCAAGAAGAGATCTTACCAAAATGGTGACAAAAAAGGGAAGTAAAACAGCAGCAAGTGTAGCACAACAGATACATGTGAAGAGGTCAACACCAAGCAGAAGATTAAGTCCATATGCAATGCCCAAAATCTGGAAATATTAAACAGAAGATAAGTTAAACCTCATCAACTATGAAAATATCTGAAATTTAGTTGGTCTTGCAGTCCCACTATTACTAAACAACAAAAAACGAAGAAAAATGTCTTAAAAAACACAAAAATAAAGCAGATGCATGACCATTAAACCAAACATATCAAATACCATAGTCAGGTCTGAAGCAATCATGGATAACAGTGCTTGGAGTCCAAGTGTAATGCATGCTGGCCTGCAATACTCCTCGACGCAAATCTTTTGCATGAACACATGGAAATAGAATAAACTTTAGCACATTCGAGAAATGAAAAGTTGGAAGGATAAATGGGCGACATGACAGGAATGTTAAGTTCATGAATTCAGATAGCTAAGAAACAAGGATTGGTAATCTCATCTTTACTGTCACATACTGGTCATGATCCAGCACAACAGGGGCCACTGCATACCAGCGTTTGGTGAACCGGCCCATATTGCACCATATCACACCATATCAAGGCATATCAACCCTGTGCAACTTGATACAACTTGTTTTCTTCTTTTTCTTCTTTTTTATTTTTTAACTTGGTATCAAGGTGTATCAAGTTGCACTACCCTATTTGATGACTGCACCACACCAACCAGCCCTCAATATGGTATTAATCCACAATATTTGAACGTTTTGCAATGAAATCATGGTTGTTATAATAGGACTTTGTTTCTCACTGATGGTGCATATCTTAGCCATTAACAGTACCTACCAGGTGCTTAAAAAAAGAAGTCATCAATTTGCAAAGTCAATGAAGTGATGAACTGTGTTTATGGGATAACTTGTATTCAGATCAAATCAGGTAAAGAGTGTCTTCCACATTTAAGTTCCAGGTTCTTCAGTAGGATGGAGGAATTTCTCTCAAGCATTTTCTTTCTTACTTTATTCCTTTTGTGTATGCATTGTCGGGAATGGTTTCTTATACTATGGTTATTGTTTTTGTTTCAGCTACTCATTCATAATACCATTGTAATATCACAATAGGAAGCGCTCATTTTCTTTAGCACACATTTGGTCTGTGGCATTAATAGGTTTCAGCAAACAAGACATTATTATACTTTGAAGTTCAAAAAAGGAAATCCATCACCTCTGCAAGATTCTTTCCAGTGACCATACCAATGCAAGTTGCAAGGTACTGGCACAGAATGGCAGTGAAATTGAAAAAGAGTACAGGTAACATGAGATCATATGCAAAGCGAGCCCCACCATCCACAGCTGCCACCCATTTTCCAAGGTCGATGTATCCCATAGAAATCATAAGTGCAGGTCCAATAGAAGGAAAAAGATGAGGTACAGCTCCACCTGATGCCATAGTTTCCATGGCTTGGCAATCACTGTTGGGACAACACTACTATTAACACCTCTGAGTAAACAAAGATACTGTGACCAAAGTATCAATTTAAAAAAATTGGCATAACCTTAAATTAAGATACTGATAGCTCAAATTATATCTGTCGTTCAGATTAACATTGAACCTTAACCACAGTTCCTCTTATGAGCAATTGACCAAAACAGAACTTCAGAGTCAGCTATCAACTATCTTCACAGAAGAGCTGAACACAGAAAATGCGACCATGCCTGACCAATGCCAACATTGACAAACACCTCAAGCCAAGTAACGAAATTCAAACATTGCAGTTTGTCTTGCTCAAAATTCTGCTTGGCCACTAGTTAGCTAACTTAATAAGCTTATACTGAAAGTTATATGAAGTTATATCTTCCAGCCATCCTCACAATGCCAGCCATGTTGGAAGCTGAATTTTTGAGGCACCTAACTATGTTTCCTTCATGACCTCAATCAGGCAAGACCCCATCAACTAAACCAAGGGTTGGCTGAGGAAGATCCCAAGCTTCTTCTATTAGTAAAGTTGCAACTAGATGCAAGTAGGTCCTCAAGTCATCCAAAAAACTGTTACCACAATGAATAACGGTATATTGTGATTTTCTTGCTAAAGTAGCCTTGTGTACCCTATGCAGAACGTCTCCAAAGTCAAGAGAGACTCCAAATATCCCTTCCCTAAATTAATCCACCTGCAGTAACATCAACGACCATGGACTGAAAATTACTAAATCATAGTAAGCGACAGAATGAGTAAAAATTTCACACATATACTTTCAGCAACTCGATTGAAGGAAGATATTCAATTGCTCCAAATTTGGAAGCTTGGCCACTTCAAAACTGCCTCTTTTTTATTAATTGACAAACAGACTGAAGAAAGAGTTTCCCCACAGTAGTCCATCGACTTGTATCAACAAGGAGAACATGACGCAAAACAGTAGAGAAAATCGATCACACAAAACTTAAAAATCTCATTTTGACTAGCAAATAACAACTAAAAAGGACTACAGACAGAACCAACCAACCTAATTCCCATACCATTTCACCTCTTCAGGTTTTCATAAAAACGCAACCAAACCGGCATTAATCAGTCATTCAAAAGCAAAACAAAGAAAAAAAAGAGCGGAACAGAGGCAGAGTAGAAAGATCTGGAAGAAAAAATACGACCTCGGTCAAATCATACTCTCTTGTCCAATTGGCCACCAAACTCCCCCCACAAACCGGCGAACAAGTTCTTCACAGGTCTGATCCAAACACCGTTAAAAAGGGCAAAAGAAAAAAAAAAAAAACAAAGAAAGAAAGAATGAAACGATTGCGAACTCTACCTTGAGTCAGTTCCACTACAGGAAATCCCCACCACCGGAGCTAAAAGAGAGATCGCCGGATTTTTCCACCCAACGCCGCCGGCGTCCACCGCCGCCCTCGAAGAAGAGCTCTCCCGATAGATGAAGAGGAGTCGTCGAAGGGAAGATTCAAAAAGAGAGGAGCAGCAACTCAGGGCTTATTTCTTCCCGTCCTCTTTCCTCTTTTTTCGCTTCCCTTTATTTTTATGTTTATATACTCTTTTATTTTTTCGGGAAGATTCCTGGCTCGCATGTAGAGGAGCAACGCAGCTCTCCTAGGCCAAGGATGACCACTCATTGGCCAACGGACAGCTCGTGATCCGAGTTCGCACCCACAGTCCACTGCCACGTCTATACATGCCTGAATTTCTGTAGCAGACTGACACCGGACCGCCCCCAACCTCATCCCATCATTTTGTTCACCAATAATTCCTCGCAGCGCAAAACAACCACCGAGCCATTCCCAGTCCGACGTGGCACGATATCATTGGTTGGAATCACGGAATCGGTGTCATTTAGGGAAATTGGACCTTCGGTGAATGATTTGGGGCAGGTGGGTTTTCTTTGTTTATTACTTTAATCGGGTAGTAAAATAACGCGGGCATGTGCGTATCGTAAGAATTAATAGAAGATCGGTAGCAAACGTTGCATCCCGTGATAGCGTTTTCGGACCGGACGCCGCCATTCTCTGTACTTTCTCATAGCTGCACCGAGCGTAGGGTAGCTAATGAATGGATATGTACACAAAATAAAAGATCATTTGCTTCCTTGTCTTAATTTTTTCTTCTTTTAATTTATCATGAGGGACGGATGGAGATGGACTCCTCGTTGATTGGAATAGGAATACTATGGATGGAGGTACGGTGAAGAAGCGATTTGACTAAGAATAGACATTATTTGTGTAAAATATTTTTTTGATACATACATATAGTTCTATTATTTTTATATGAGTGTAATTTAAAAAATTAAAAAATAAAATATGCTGCTGGATCCATAGGCATGCATTACTTTAACACTAAAGTCAATATCCAATATGCTGACCAACAAAAAAAATGCCACCTAACCTATCACATTATTCGAAAAATATATCTAATAAATATTATTATAAAAAAATAAAAAAATTTAAATATCTTAAAAGAATGGATAAGCCTGCAGATGCTTCATTTTATCTTGAATATAGTCGATAAATGTTATGGGATCGTCCTCAGTAAAAATTTTTCTCACCTGTAACTTTTGTCTAATGCTGATGACATTCATTTAAAATGCACGAAGCTCCGTTTCAGAAGGCTCAAAAGGTATGAAATGCTTTAACAACGCATTCTGACAATGGAAAATAGCTTTACTGCCACCAATGATACTTTCTTCTATGATGTTGCCACGCATAGCACGGACTTCATGTACCGCACAATACCTTCCACGCCACATGCATCCCACTGATGCAAATCTTATTTTGTTTGACACCGGATAATAATATATTATTTGGAAATGGCGCGACTCCTTGCTGGCTGCAAGCATTATTTTTTTAAAGGTAGATGCATAAATTATGGATCTGGGATACGTGCCTGGCTACGCTATCTAGGCTCATGTTCCCAGAGACACGGTTTATATGCATGTATGTAGATATTGTAAAACGAGTACTCATCACGAACAGCACCCGCTACCTCTTAAAAGCTAAATATTTTATGATGACATTTTTATGGGGCAAAATATGGTTGGTTTTGCTGCAGGGAAAATAAATCCAAGCAACAGTTCTAGCGGGCTTTTATTTTGCCTTTTAGTCGCACAGTTTTAGTGGATGGCGTGTCCGTATGTTGGGTGAGGAAGGGGAAGTCATCTTTTCAACGTTTTTTTTTTTTTCAGTATGAAACCATAGCTATATTAAATTAACAGTAAAGAATAATGTACAGTGAAGGATGGATTTTGGCTCATGGTGTGTCATTGAGCTATCCACTTTTAGAGGCGTAACAGATGAACATTTAAGTAGAACAAATCTAGGTTAGTTTATTAACCATGAGGAGAGAGTGGGGCAAGCTTAGCCTCGTTCTCACCAAATTATTCATTATCTTCAACATTGTTTAAAGGCCATGTCAACATGCAGACCAATCTTATGCTTAAATAGATGATAAATGGAAGGTGCTCCTTAACTTTTATTAGTGAAAATTAAAAAACAAATCAATGGAAACTAAATTAATTGCCAATGGACTAAGAAAAGATAAAGAAAATTGCCAATAGAAGATCCAAACATTTAGGGATTGAGCCCATAGACCATTTGTATTTGATTATTAGAAAGTGTGATAAGGAGCAATAGTAGTAATTCGAAATTTAGAGAATTAGAGATTAATTTTTAGCTCTACTTTCAACTTAAAAACAGCTCCCCAAATAAATTTTATGTAAAAGTACCTATCCATGCATTATGAACATAAGTTAAAAGCAACTATCCATTTTAACTGAAACTATTCTTATATCCTTATAACCTTTAAAATACTACAGTATTACATTATCATAGTGCAGTATTCCTTTACAATAAGATAGTATTACATTATATTAGTGTAGTATTCCTTTATAATAATGCAGTGTTGCTTTATTATATTATATTAGTATAGTATTCCTTTACAATAATATAGTATTATATTATATTAGTATAGTATTTTTTTATAATAATATAATATTATTTTTTTTATATTATATTAGTATAGTATTTTTTTACAATAAGATAGTATTATTTTATCATAGTGTAGTATTTCTTTATTATAGTATTACTTTACAATAATACAATGTTACTTTATAATAGTATAGTATAACTTTATAATAGTAGTATTACTTTATAATAGTGTAGTGTTGCTTTTATTATAGTGTAATATTATTTTATAACAGTATAGTATTACTTTATAATAGTATAGTATTATTTTATAACTGCAAAGATAATTGAGTCATTTCATCCCATTTGGATGGTTGCTTTTAAGTTTTATTTCAAATGAGGATGATTTTTTATTTGAAACTTAAGTAGATAGCAATTTTTAAGTTTAAACTCAATTAGATATTTTACATTGATTTTTTTTTGAAATTCTTTCTTCTTTTATTTTTTTCTATTTTTATAAAATCAATCAAATATTTGTTGTTAATTAAATACTAAAACATTCCAAGAATGGCATTTCTGCCATATCTATATTAAAATTTTATTTATTTTTATTTACACAAGCAAGACTGTGTGTCAACCTCTTAGAAGTTATAGCTAATGATATGTAAATCTCATAAATATTAGACTTTATGGGATAATAAAACTTATATGAAGAAGGAACTATTAATACCATCCACGATCTCTGAAATCAGTCAGTCTGCAATCAAAGAAGAAGATCTGGATGTGTTCATCACTGTTGACGAACTGCATCTTAACTTTTCAAGTCAACTTCGAGTATTTTTTGATGAGAAAAACTTCACAAGCTCTCTCGGATGAGCCGAGGATCAGGTTCACCGAGATGTCTTTTTATAACATACCTCATCCATCATAAATACTATTAGAATTAGTCATAAAGATTGAGATGGACATTATCCATAATGGTTATGTAAAGTTTAACTTTATCATAACCATCATCAAATATATCCTTATCACTTTATGAGAAGCTAATCTTTAGTCAGAATTCATATCAAACTAAAGCATATAAAACAAATCTCGATGCATGTTAGTGTGGGTCACATCCTGATAGGCTCAATCGAATAAAATTCCAACAGTGAAAACTCATGTTTTACATCCATATTTTCAAAAATAAGTATTCGACATCATTTTTTACTCATTTGTTCTACGATTTTTCATCCCTTTCTATAAAGAATTTTCGATTTTTTCTATGACTTTTGCCCATTTTTCACTTTGTGTATGGTATCTTGTCGACCCTCAAATGTTGATCCTTTACGGCCCTGGTCGTACGAGATTCTTAATAGAGGTATATAAATTTCATGATTTATCAATCTAAACAATACCTAGTTTATTAAGACATTGGTGTTAGATGGATGGAGAATCTCATCTAATTTTTTTCCAATATGAAAATCTACCATATATGAAGAAAATAGGGATTTTCTACAATCTAGACTATAAAGGGTTCACTCGTATTATTATTAAGATGATTAATCTAGGCATCCAATTCACTACACTACACCAAATGCTACGAATTTTTGTTATGGTATAACCTTCTACATAAAATGCTGTTACTAGTAGTAAAACATGTGCATTGTTCTTTAGTGCCCCATCAATGATGTGTGCTTGTACTTATATACATACATGCATATGCACACATATACATACATACATACATACATATACGCACGCACGCACAAGCGCACATGTAAAGTACTTTAAAAGTTGGTGAGTGATCCAACACAAAGGTTGTTTGATCTATAGATCAAAGCGATAGAATTCTTGAATGGGTTGCTTATTAGATAGCTCAATTCTAAATAGATGCTCAAACTTGGTGATCCAATTT
This sequence comes from Elaeis guineensis, assembly GCF_000442705.2. Taxonomy (NCBI): domain Eukaryota; kingdom Viridiplantae; phylum Streptophyta; class Magnoliopsida; order Arecales; family Arecaceae; genus Elaeis; species Elaeis guineensis. The sequence continues at coordinate 109,700,593 of NC_025998.2, forward strand.
AATAGCTAAGCTTTTAAGTGAATCAATGATTGATAAATCAAGTTTTCAAAATGAAGCTTATAAAAGCATTTTTATCTATATTATATATTAAAATTTATAAAATTATAATTTAGTATTAAATTATATTTATATTTTATATTACTATAATATTATTTTTAAAGTAAATTATAAAATCCTCCTAAGATTAGGTTGAAATTACAGTTCTATCCAGTAATTTGCAAAAACTACACCGACATCCTTTACGTTTATTTTAAGCCTGTAGTTTAATTCATGCCATTATACTGCCTATTAGACTTAACTTGGACTTAAATGCCCCCATCATTAAAATTTTTTGAAATGACCAAAATAGCCTGAACAAGATATGATAAAAAGACAAAGTAGGAGCCCTCCCCCTTCTCTAAAATTTGGTCTCCTCTCCTCCATCCCTTTAAAATCTGGTCTCCTCTCCTTCATCCCCCTAAAATCTGGTTTCCTCTTTGATGTGCTTCTATCTTCTAGCTCTTGTACACCGTCTATATTCTCTCGAGCCATCTTCTAGAATCTTCCCTCCCACTTGAAAACATAATGGCACCTGAACCCTAAGCATCTTTTTTTTGACAAGCAATTTATTATAGATTTATCAAATTTTTATTATTTAAGATTAATATTACTGCATGTAGTATCTTTTAATAAAGTTTATTCGATTTCTAATTGAACATAATGGATGTCTAATCAACCTACTACTCTTAGCTATGTGAATCTAGATTTGAATATAGATTGAAGATATGCTATCATTTGATCTGAAACAGTTGTTTACTAGTTGTTTTGACCTTTGTAACCATTTAAATATAACTGAATGTAGCAATAGGTGTAGTTGAACATGATATCCTTGTTTAGAAATTTAAAATGTATCAATGGTCGAGTTAGTAGATCATATTATCTTGATATGAAATTAATGTTACTTCATCTACTTACTGTTTACTCTTATTAACTTATGTTGTTTAGTTTTTTTTTTTTTTATAGATGTCTTGATGTCTCAATAGTGTAGCTTCTCAGAGTAGCTCATTCTGATTAGATTATTCCAACAAGCCATGCCATTATGGTCGCATCGCATCAATAGAGATTTCAAGTTTTCAAAAAATCCTAACAAGTTGTATTATAGTTGCAAAGAATATCACTTTATGGATTGATGTTTGCCTACAAATAATTAATATAGAAGTCAGAGGTTGGTATCGGTTGATGATTCACTGTAAGATATTAAAAGAAAAATTAGTGATTTAATGATAGAGTTAAGAAAATTGTACTGTAAGATTAAAGAATTATGTGAGAGTAGAGATATGATAAATAGACTTTTAGTTAGAATAATAGCACTACTTATTTTTTTAATGATATTTATTTTTAAGTAAAATTAATTGTATTAGACTTTTGGAAATCTTGCTAGTATAATAAAAGTTCGATTTCAATGAGTATGGTCTTATTTTACATATATCCAACTTTAGAATTCCTTGTGTAATCTGTTTTTTGCATACAATAACTACCTATTAGCTTATGTGTTAATATAAAATACAAACTGACCTTTGGGATGGTTTAGAGATGGTTCTAGAAAGAGTTTGGACTACATAATATGGGCAGTAGGGTGGCTTGGCCTCATCTTTTGTCATATCCGCCATTGTATACAAGTGGCTGTAACTTTTTATTCGTAAAAGGAGAACAGATAATTATTTTAGAAATATGATCTAAGTGAAGTTGCACTGTTGGATTGATTTGTTGTATGGGATCCTCTCTAAAACTCCTTTTTCTCTCCATGCTTTTATATGACAATCAGTGAGTCATTGAGGTGGCAATTGCATCAACTATGCATAGATATTAGTGATGTGGGATTAACTTGGTTAATTAGTGAAAGTCAGCGGTTGCTCTACTTCGACTCATGGTTCAATTTTAGATGTCTCACCATGCACGGATATCAAACATGGCAATTATATCAAAAGTCTGAACAAGCATACTCTGAACATGTATTAGGCTGTTGTACATGTATTTTGGGCATCAAAAGTCTACTGTACTTGGTTAGTCAGTGAAGGTCAGTAGCTACTCTGCATGTAATATGCTTGAAACAAACATGTGATCTGCAACATCTCTAAACAAACATGACGCATAACATGCGATATACACATGTATTCTGGACACCAAATCGAAGCCTTATAAAGTAGAACCTTTGATTAAAAGTGGAGAATACATAAACCAAACAAATGTATAAACAAATAGAAGATAGTTCTAGTAAATAACATACACCAAATTATAATCTATACTGCTAAGGAGGCAAAAAAGAATAAGAGTTATACTATACCCTTTTCAACCTAAAATACTACTATGCATATAAAATTAAATCATATGATAGAAACAATAGGTTATACTCATTCCAACTTGAAATGGTACTAAAATATCTTGAATGTAAGTGTTTGATTATCAAAATTATATATTCTTATACTTTAATTAATTAATACATCTAAAAGAGTAAAAGATTTTCGACCCTTGATCACCAAACAAACTGCAATGGATAAAGTATAGACAGCCCACATGGCATTAAAAGCACCAACCTTCTTTTATATCTAAAAAAGACAAAACTAATACCAATCCAAACCGATCATCATTAACATCTCCCAATGCTACTTTGTTGGCTTTCGATTAAATCTATATTCTTCTCCCTTAAAGCAGATCCGATACACCCTCTTCTATCTTCTCGAGGCCTCTTCTTTTTGCCAGATTCATCCTCTGAAGAGGATGCACTCTTGAAGTAGATCCTCTCGTTGAAGCAAGTCTACTCGTTCCCCTTAAGGCAAATCCAGTTTTAGATGTTCTATCATTAACTTGGGACTGCTGAGATATATATTCGCTTGGCTTGAGGGATGTTCTTATGCTTTCTTCTACAAAAATCAAAATAAAATGCTGTAAGTGTTTTGATACAATAAAGTTAAGAAAAAGCTAGGTAATTCAAACTTTTTTGCTATAGGAGTATGCTAGCAGGTCCTTCGATTATGGTCAAATCCTTTGCAATTATCATATCACACAGTGATAGTGATAGATCTCTTCCTCCCAATCGGTTCATCTTCCACTATTACAGAAAAGATCTATGATAGCGTTTATTACTGCAACGGTTCGAAAATCGCTGTCATAGAATCTACAGCAGTCGTTATGAATAACCACTGCTATAGTTTGACCTATAGCAGTAGTTATTCATAACCACTGTCACAGATTGCATATAGCAGCAGTTATATATAACCATTACTATACATCTGATATATAGCAGCAACTAATCAATCGTTGCTATAGGTTTGATCTATTGCAGCGATTATGTGTAACCGTGGCTATATCTCAAATCAATGACAGTGGTTATTTATAACGGCTGTCATATCTTGCAACTATGATAGTGATTATACTAACCACTACCATACGTGGTATGACAGTGGTTATCTAACTATTGCAATAGATCTAGAGCACCGATTTCGTTTAACCATTGCTATATAGACATAATATAACTTTTGTTCATATTTTTCTCTGAACATGATATAAATTTAAAATTTAAAATTTATCTTCATCATTTATTATCTAAATAATTATTGTTAGAGTATCATGACAAAAGATCATCTCGATCCGATAGCCTTAGCTATATCGATAAAAAAAAATTGATTTCGATGGTCACGAACGATCGCATAATGATCTGATAGATAAAGATCACCGATGGATCCAAAAACTTACAATGATAATTTTGGTGATATTTGTAGCATACTATCAAAATTTTACTTCAATCAGACATCATTATCATGATCAATTTAGCACGCGATGATTTGGATCGTTATATGAAAAATGAGTGATCAAAAGGATAAACTGCATCCGATTAAGATAATTTTTTAGATAAATAATCTTTACTACTACTTTAATCATTTGAATGGTGATGATCATAAAATTCAAACCTCATATATATGAACCATCGGAGAACGGATATTAAAGTTGCTAAAGGAGGTAGCTCATATTTATTTTGATCGAGGAACGAATACTGAAGTTGCACAAAATATCAATCAAAATCTAAAAAGTGCCACTTTAATTATTAGTCAAGAACCAAATAAATTTTATCCTTCAAATATGAGCTCATTCTTCTCTTGCAACTTCAGTATCCATTCCTTGATCGAAATAAATATGAGCTAGCTCCTTCTTCTCTTATAACTCCAGTATCCATTTTTCGATGGTTCATTTATATGTAATTTAAATTTTATGATCATCACTGTTCAAATGATAAAAATAGTAGCAAAGATTATTTATCTAAAAAATCATCTTAATCGAATGTAATTTAGCCTTTTGATCACTTATTTTTTATTTAACGATCGAAATCATCGCATGCTGAATTGACCATGATAATGATGTTCAATTGAAGTAAGATTTTGATAGTGTGCTATAAATATCATCGAGATCATCATTGCAAATTTTTGGATCCATCGATAGTTTCTATCTATTAGATCATTATGCGGTCGTTCGGGGCTGTTGAAATCAAATTTTATTGATCAACATAGGTAGGGCTATCGGATCGAGATAATTTTTTATCATAATATTTTAACAATAATTATTTAGATAATGAATGGTGAAGATGGGCTTTAAATTTTAAATTTATACTATATTCATAAAAAAATATGAAAAAATTTATATTTAGGCTCTATAGCAGTGGTTGAGTAATAATCGCTGCTATAGGTATATTACAGCAGTTTCTAAAACCACTGCCATAGGTTTATAGTAGTGGTTGCCACAACTGCTGCTAAATATCTGTTGCAGCGGTTGATAACCACTGTCATTGACCTATAGCAGCGATTTTAAAAATCACAGCCATAGGTTTGGAAAAATTTTCCCCTCATATCTTATCTTCTTCATTTCGCGCTTCCCTTTCTCTCTCTCTCCTCTCTACCTAAACCCTCCCCCCCACCCCGCTGCCAGCATGCCTGTCGTCGCCCCCTCCCTCTAGTGCTGCTATCGGCCCACCTCACCGCCAACTCCAGCCCCCTCAGCCCTGGCCAGCTCCCTCAGCCCCGACCCCCTCAGCCCCGCCTTCCGTGGCCCCGGCCCCTTTGGCCACCACCCTCCTTCCTCTAGCGCCGCCCCCCTCCCTCGACCCCAACCCCCTTTGGCCGTCGCCCTCCTCCCTCCAGCGCCGCCCCCCCTCCCTCTGCCCCGACCCCTATTGGCCGTCGCCCTCCCTCTAGCACCGCCCCCTCCCTCTAGCACCACCTCCCTCCCTTGGCCTTGGCCCCCTTTGGTCGCCACCCTCCCTCTAGCGCCGCCCCCCACCACCGCCCCCCTTCATCTAGCACCACCACCGGTGACCCTCGCAGCTCTACGTGACCCCCTTCCTCGTAGTAAGTATGAATTTTCTTTTAAATTTCATTTCATAATAATATTTATAATTATTTATAATTATTTATAATATTTATAATAATATTTATAATAATTTCATAATAATGTTTAAAGAAACTTTGTCAGTGGGTTCTGGGCCGTGCTGGCGGTTGTGGGCTGTGCCATCGGGTTCTGGGCCGTACCAGTGGGTTCTGGACCATCGAGTTCTGGATCGTGCCAGCGGATTCTGGATCGTGCCCACAAGTTCTAGACCTGATGGGTTCTAGGCCATCGGGTTCTGGATCGTGCCGGTGGATTCTAGGTCGTGCCCACGAGTTTTGGACCATGCCGGTAGGTTCTGGGCCATGCCTGCGGCTGTGGGCCGTGCCGTCGGGTTTTGGGTACTCAAACAACATATCAAAGTGTGTGAACAGTAAGGATGTGAGACTTGATGGATTAAAGGTTCATGATTACTATGTGTTGATACAGGAGTTGATCCTAATAGCTATTCACCGTATGTTGCTAAAAAATGTGAGAATGGCTATTATTCATCTTTGCAACTTTTATAGAGATATTTGTGTGAAGAGGTTATTTAAGAAAGACGTGAAGGAAATAAAGACAAGGGTAGTGATTATATTATGTGATCTGGAGAAGATATTTCCATCATCATTTTTCACAGTTATGATGCATCTCACTATACGTCTTGCAGGAGAAGTTGCACTTGGAGATCCAGTGTTTTGCCGATGGATGTACTCCACCAAAAAAAATATTTAAATGCTAAAATCTTATATAAAGAATATGAATCACTTGGAGGGATCCATAGCAGAAGATTATTTGGATCAAAAGTATATGGATTTTTGTACTATATACTTAGACAAGCTCGAGACATGTCGTAACCGGCCAATGAGGAATCAGGATGATCAATGTGAGCCAATTGAGCTTGCATTTGAGTCCATTTCATAGCCAAATGGACTTTCCACTTTATATCGCCTCACTGATTTGAGCCTTGAAGAAAGGAATAAGGCGCGCCACTACGTATTGTTCAATTATGATGTCATTGAGCCATACATAAGGTGGTTACTCAGTTTTATTTATTTCTCATTACTTAAAAAATATATCCCATTGTACTAGTAACTCTAAATTTATTTCTTATGTAGCAAACATAAGGAGGTCATAAAGTAAAATATAGTGCTCTAAGCATACGAAAAAAAGAGAAAATGCATAGCAAAGAGTTCTTTGAGTGGTTCAAAGATCATGTAAGCGGATACATATTCTTGCCTTGTACACCCTATTTAAAAATATTTACTAATTAGGTATCATATTCTCAGGTGTAGAGATTACCACTCGGTGATGTGAGCCATGAAGTGCATGCTCTATCAATGGGATCTAATCGTATCATGCGTGAGTACAAACAGCTCGTCGTCAATGGCTACAGGTTCAATATTCACAGCTGAGTCGAAAATATGGTAACATAAAATAATGGCATGATGTTGAGTGCCACCACTAGATGTTATGCTAGCTCGAGGGATTCACAGCCTCGTACAGAAGATCTGAACTATTATGGGGTTCTGGAGAAGATAGTCATTTTGGACTATTATTCTAAAGGGTGGGTTGCGTTGATGAAATGTTATTGGTTTGACACCTCATCTCAGTCAGGGATAAAAATTGATGAGTACGATTTTACTTTCCTCAACATGCCATGTCATCTTCGCACTGAAGAACCGTATATACTTGCCTCCCAAGCTAATCAAGTCTTCTACGTTAGTGATCCCTTGGAGCCTTAATGGGGTGTTATTGTGAGGATGATGCCTAAACATATCTTTGATGATATCGAGGTTGATGATGATATTGGACCATGCATACAAAGTATTCCTCTAGGACAAAACTTACCTAGTGTTGTCGAGATCCCAGATATATTTGTCAGGAGCGATAGTGATATCTCTATTATAGATGCCAGTAGATGATGAGTTCAACATCCTGGTATAAATATTAGTATTTATTTATTGATACTTTACTAATATTATTGTTCAACAACATGTTATATTTGTTAATAGTCATTAACGTTGTAGGTTACGATGGCACCGAAACACCTGTAGCTTTCACCCCCACCCCTTAATGGGCTACGCGGAGCTCTGCATCAAGCTACTATCGGAGCATACTCCATCTACCTCTGCATCAGCTTCGACTTCATAGGCACATACTCCTCCCATCAGCACATCTGAGTCTCCATCAACAGCCACATCTCTGGCACATACTCCATCCACCGATGAGGCTCCACCGGCATCCACATCGCACAATCCCAGTGAGAGTAGATTTTCATTATGTTAATTATTTATTTATTTATTATATAGTTATTGCATACTCTTATATATTCATAATGTATTTTTATTGCAGGTGCATCATCCAGTAGGATATTTTGCGGTTCCACATGCATGCCGCATGTGTGGAATCGCCAGCATCAGGTTATGATGGAGTATGATTAGGAGGGGAGGCCAGTAGGGGAGACCACATGGGAGATGTATTTTTTTTTGAAGTGCTTATAAGGCGGTCCGACATCATTTCTGTACTATCCGTAGATTGATGATTGATGGACCCTCAAATCAAGGATCAGGTGTGGGACAAGATTTGGATAAGTGTATCTTAATTATATATATATATATGCATGTGATATGTTTACACTATTTTTGATTAGAATAATTTCGTAACTAACTTCTGATAATTTTATGCAAAGGAGGTATGACTTCTCAGATCATGAGAGGGCTCAAGATGTCCGACTGCAAAAGATTGGGGAGTTGTACTAGAATTATAAAGTCAAGCTCTACAAAGGATGGCTAGAGCACCATAGGGACATTGGGGAGGAGCTTGTTCCTTGGATCCAGGACTGTCCTCCAAGTCAGTGGGAGGGGATGGTCAAGCATTGGAGGAGCCAGAACTTTCAGGTTTAATTTATAATTTATGAATTTTTTATTACACTGACAATTGTATTTGATTTTAACTTGTGTGATTTAAATATTTTATAGACTGCAACTCATCAAAATTGAGAGAATCGGACTGCTCAGGAGTACATGCACACTCTCGGTCGTGAGTTCATGGCAAGTCGTGTGCATAGAGAAGTAATGAATTCTAACCCTTTAATTTATAAGTTATTGAATTGTTATATTTTTTACATATTTCTAACAAGCTGGTTGATTGTTATAGCTAACAAAAAAGGGGGTAATGCCTAGCCATAGCACCATCTTTCGATCGAGTCGTACGGACAAGAAGGGCAGGCCAATAAACATCGTGATCGAAAGAATTTTTGTAAATAATAACTAGAGTATGATTAGTATTATAGCATTTTTTATGAGATTTTATTTGAATTTGCAATTACAGGAGCAGTTAAATGTGCTTACAAGCGAGGGTCCGGACATCTCTGGCCCCCATGACCACCTGTCTCAGATTTTGGGACCCGAGCACTCTAGGAAGATTTGTTGCAGGCTCGGATATATGCTGACTAGCTACTGGTCTGAGGCGAGCATCTACTCACATGCTTTCAGGATCGTCAGTTAGGAGTAGCTTGATGAGGCCTTGGTGTTGGTAGCTCAGGCTCAAAAGCGTGCATCTCAGATTGAGGAGCATACATCTCAACTATAGAGCGTCATATCCACTATTATGACACAATTCTTTGCTCATCTTGGAGCTAATTTTTCAAGCATTCAGGATATGTTGGCTAGCATTTCAGCTCCAGCCCCTCCAACTCCTGCTCCAGTCCCTCCAGCTCCTACTACAGCCTCTCCTGATCCTGCTTCAGTCCCTCTCGATGATGACGAGATGTTTGGAGAGGAAGATTTTGATTTAAAATTTTTTTGATATATTTTATTTTTATTTAAAAAATATTGTAATATAATTTGATTAGTAATATAATTTGAATATTTAAGATATATTTCTACATTATTATTGAGTTTTATATAAAATTTTTGGCTCTTGTAATTTTTAATTTGAGTAATTATATATTGAACTACATCTATCAGATAAAAAATGATAAATTTAAGCAGTTGGAAAGTTATTAACTATAGGAAAGGTGCTGCCATAGTAAAAAAAATCACTACCATAGTCTACAACAATAGTTATACCATCGCTACTGTATCCATACCAACTGCTGTCATGGTTCCGTACCAATAGTTGCCATAGATATATGGCAGCGATTGACAAACCTCTTCTGTAGATCTATAGCAGTGGTTGCATAACCGCTGTCGTAGTCTATAGTAGTGATTTCTTAACCACTACTATATAATTTAAAGCAGCGGTTGTCCAACCACTGCTATAGAAGCTAGAGTAGTGGTTGAATAACTGCTGCTATAGATTCTATAGCAGCGGTTATCTAACTACTGTGATAGCTTCTATAGCAGTGGTTGAAAAATTGCTGCTATATTAGCTATAGTAGCGGTTGAATAACCGCTGCTAATCTGATATAATAGCAGTTGAATAACCGCTGCTATACCTAGAATATGATAGTGGTTATATCAACCACTGCAATAACCACTACTATAGACCTACAACAATGGTGACAATGACAGCGATTGAGAAACTGCTGCCGTAAGCTATGGCAGCAATTTTTTTAGCTACGACAGCGGTTGTGAACCGCTGCCGTAGCCCTTTTCTATAGTAGTGTTCTTCTTTTTTCTATTTTTTCTTGGCCTTCTAGGTAATCTCTTAAGGGGTGGAGCTTGTAAATTCTCATTATTATTCTTTGGGTCAAAGTTAGTATCAGGTAATGGATAATGCATAGAACTATATACTTTTAAGTATTTTAGTATTATATCGTATTCATCACATAATTTTTCTAAATTTTTTCTCATATAACCAACACATAGCACAGCATATTTACATGGTAGTCTACTGATCTATCATTTACAACATATACAACTTCTTCAACTCAAATCAATGATAAATTAACTTACAAACTCTTAAGGCTTTGTTCGGACAATACAATCGATCATCGACTTCAACCCTACATCGATCGAATGAACACATTATGCTGACTCACTCACGATCGGTTGATCGAATGACAATCGACTATTATCAACCAATAACAGATAACTCATTAACCTCCGATCGAAGATCATTGGCATATCAGAGTTACCAACTGATACTCATTCGGATCTCCAGGACTACCGACTTATCACTATTATCGATATATAGTCATTCTATCTTTTCAATACGTCTAACTATTATATACGGTTATTGATTACGTGTCATAGTTATTAGTAGATATAAATAACCCATTAACGTCATGATTATGGTCTGATAATTTAGCACTATAAAAAGCGAGATTACATCAGATCATCTATAAAAGGGAGGTAAATGAACAGCACGGGTAAAGTAATTCTGGATGAAGACTCTACCATTTTAAATTCTCTTTATCTGCTATTCACCAATCTCCTCTCTGACTTAAATATCGAAGGGTCTCCGTTGGACATAATTTTGATCTGTGAGAATTTTATTTTGCAGGTGCTCTTCACCGATGATAAATGCAATAGGAGATTGGCCGCAATAGATTGATGTACCAGGTAGGAAGAAACTACAATCAATCATGTCAAAAATCAAAGCTCAACACTCAACTGGATCGATGAGGTAGTCTTCTCGTTAAGAAGATGTTCCTCCTCCACATCCAATGGCAGAGTCCAGTTCATCACGTCCTGTGGTCACTATAGACGTACAGATTGCTGCACTCATATAGTAAATGAAAGTTTTGATGGAGGCGGTTCAAAGTATCCAGCAGCAGTAAACCCAGCAGCAGCAGCCGTCGGTGGAGTAGACGGTGGCTCAGTCAGTACCATCTAGGCACAGCCGTCGTCTTCCACGACACTCACCCTCTTCATCTCTGAAGCGGTGACCATCTCAATACTCCCACCGAGACGGACAACCACATTCTCGATACTCCCATCATGCCACCCATCATTCACAACGTTCTTTCTCTCCTTCCCATCTACACAGTATCAGGAAAAGAAAATGACCGCAGACGCCTTCTGCTTCTCCATCTTCAAGCTCTTTAGGGAGTTCTACCCTTGGAGTTTTTCAGTAACGACGGCTTGACGACTACGAACATAAGTTTAGAGAAATTGATCATCAGCTTGCTTGACTTCAGGTAGAAGGTCGAAAGCCTTCCAATGACTACGACTTTTACACTGCTCAACCTCTCTCTCAGTGCATCTTGGATGAACCGATTTCCTTTCGATTCAAGATGTTGCAGACGGAGTCATATGATGGCTCTACTGATCCGATCGATCACTTGGAGAGCTATAAAGCTCTCATGATGATCTAGGGGGCAACTGATGCCCTCTTATGCATTGACTTTCCGACAACTCTTCGGAAGGCTGCTCGAGCTTGATATTTTGGACTTCAGTCGGAAAGCATCAACTCTTTCGAGCAGCTTGAACATTCTTTTATAGCCCACTTCAGTACTAGCTGAAGGCCGTCACGGACATTAAACAGTCTCTTTTCTATCAAGTAAGATGAGATAGAGATTTTGAGAGATTTTATGGCCCGATTTAACATGGCCACACTTGAGGTCAGGGATCTCAATAAAGATATGGCTATATCGGCCATGAAAAGGAGTTTGAGGAGATCGAGATTTACCTACTCTTTAGACAAGACTCTCTCTCGGACCTATGCTGAACTTCTGAAGCACGCATATAAGTACATTCGCATAGATGAAGCTGCTTCTGATCGACGCTAGATAGATGAAAAAAGTCAAAAGAAGAAACAAAAAAAAGTGAAGCTCCGATCGAATCAAGTAGGCCAACTATCTACAAGCGAGCTTCACCTCAACGATGGAGTCCAAAGTCAAGCAGCTACGGTGGGTATGACTTCTACACTCCTTTCTCTGCTTTCGGTATGTAGATCCTGATGGAGATCGAAGGAGAGGAGTACTTACGACACCCCCTACTAATGAAAGTGCCATCAAGGAGTCGAGACAGGAAGAAGTATTGTCGATTCTATCGTAATCACGATCACGATACCGAACAGTGTATCCAGCTCAGGGATGAGATAGAGGTCCTGATTCGATGAGGTTATTGTTGTGATCCAGGTGGTGTGCCCAAGGCCAAGGGGATCAAGGCTAAGGCCAAGGTCTATCATTCATGAGGGTTTCATGGAGGCTCTAGGGCTAGTTATGCCCTAGGTTGAAAGGCTGTGGGCCTTTCGGGTTCTTGAGGTCTCGGTTATGTGGGCCTCAAGGGATCAACTCTTTATGGGCCAGGTCTGGGCCCAGGATATGTGAGATTAGGTCAAGTCATGGGTGTACATGGGCTTGGGTTAACCTAATCTCCTATAGAGTTGGTCAAGGGAGTTTTGGGTTTGGGTCACTTGACCCTGTGTTTATATATACATGTACTGTGTATAGGTTTGATTAAGCCAAGAAATACAAGACTCTTTCTCCCAAATCTCTCTCTCTCTTCTCCCTCTCTCTCCAGCCATTCTCCACACCCCAAGAGCAAGAAACCTTAGGGTTTCTTGCCGCCAGGTCCATAAAAGGAAAGAAAAGCAAGGAGGCGCTACCCCCTTCCCCCTTGGAGCCATCGACTCTCTCTCTTCTCCCTCTCTTGCAGCCATCCAAGCATCAGGTCCAAGACTTAGAATCTCTTGAAAAGAGGTTGGTACAAGTTTCTCTCAGATCTGGAGTTGATCTGAGGTCGTTTGAGGCACGGGTGAAATCTTCATCAACAGATCTACAGGAAAGGCTGCAGCAGGACAGATCTGCAAGGTCTGTCTCCATCTACCTTCTTTTCTATCTAGAATATCCTGATTCAAGATCTACAAATTGAAAAACCTCGATCCAGGTCTGATCTAGTTGGGTACCAGATCTTAAATTTTTTAGAGATGATTTCAAAGGCGTTCTTCATCTGGAACAAAAGGCTGATGAAGAAGACAGCAATTATGCTGATTTCGTCAAGGGCCTTCAATCGAGTCCAGAAGTCTCCAGATTTATTCGTTGCTAGTTCCACTGCACCCAAGATCCGTGGGAGGAGCCGGGATCATGCTCCAATAGTTGGTATCAGAGTCACGGTGGTGAGAAAGGGGTTCCAAGTGCAAGAAGTTGAAGATCCCAAGTACTGAAAATTTTCAGTAAGGTACCATCAAGGTATATTCTACACTTCTTGATTTTATATTGCTTGTTTGGCTTGGATCCAGTCATGGGCAGCAATATGAAGGTTAATTTTAAGAAGTTTGATGGAAAAAAAATTTTTTTCATGTGAAAAATTCGGGTGGAGGATCTTCTGGTGCAAGCAGATCTGGATCAGGCTTTGGATGAGAAGCTTGAGGGAATGACAGATAGACAGTGGGCATCATTGGAGAAGAAAGCATGCTCGATGATTAGAGGATGTTTGGCAGATGCGGCATTGTATTCGGTGCTGGAAGAAAAGACCCCGAAGGGCCTTTGGTCGAAGTTGCACACCATGTATATGGGGAAGAATATGTGCAATAAGCTGATGCTGAAGAAGAGGTTGTACAGTCTTCGGATACAGGAGGGATCTGATGTGATTGGCCACATTCAGAGGTTCGACCAGTTGTGCACAGAGTTGATGAATATCGGGGTGAAGCTGGATGAGGAGGACAAGTCCCTGTTGCTTTTGTGTTTGCTGCCAGGATCATATGACTCTTTGGTGACTACACTGCTCTACGGTAAGGAGACTCTGAAATATGAGGACATGGTCTCGATGCTGAGGTCTAATGAGCAAAGAAAAAAGTTGACCAGAGATTGGACTCCCCAGGAGGGTTTGGCAGTAGGGGAGAGGACAGGTAGAGGCAGAGGTAGAAACAAGTCCAGGGGGCGGTCCAAGTCCAGGAAGGGAAAGAAAGAGATGAAATGCTTCAAGTGCAACGAGTTCGGGCACTTCAAGCGAGAATGTCCACTACGGAAGAGCAAGAAGGGAGAAAGAAGTGGCTCAGAATCAGTGAGTGCAGTTGCTGGACAGCAGATGGAGGATGATCTACTTGTGGTATCAGATGGTCACAGGCATTACACAGAGGAGTGGACACTAGACTCTGCGTGCTCACATCACTACACACCACACAGATCTTGGTTTGCGACATACACCAAGACAGATGAGGGATCAGTGACTCTAGGCGACAATCATCCTTGCAAGGTGGCTGGGATAGGGACAGTCAGGATGAGGATGTTTGATGGGATTGTGAGGACATTGACAAATGTAAAGCACATCCTGGAGCTGAAAAAGAATCTGGTGTCACTAGGCTACTTGGAGCGCAGTGGATACAGCTTCAGCAGTAGGGCTAGAAGCGGAGTATTAAACATCTCCAATGGAGCTATGGTGGTGATGAGAGGCAGGAGGTTGGACAATAATCTCTATCGCATGGAGGGATCTGTGGTGATCGGAGAGTCTGATGCAGCAGCTACAGCACAGGACCAGCAGGGGGCTTACAGGATGTGGCACTACCGCCTAGGCCACATGGGTGACAAGGGGCTGAGGGAGTTGAGCAGGAGAGGACTCATCTCTGATCTGGAGGATGGTGCTACAGGAGAGATCTGTGAGCCTTGCCAGATGAAAAAGCAGATGAGAGTTCAGTTCAACATCAGTACAGCCTGCAGTGCAGCCCCTCTGGAGTTAGTACACACGGATGTGTGGGGACCAGCCCCAGTTTCAGCTAGGAATGGGGCCAGATACTTCATGACCCTGATTGATGATTTCTCAAGAAAACTCTGGATTTACTTCATGAGAGAAAAGTCAGAGGTCTTCACCAAGTTCAAGATATGGAGAGCTGAGGTGGAGAAGGAGCAGGGGAGGAGCGTGAAGTGTCTGAGGTCAGACAATGGCGGGGAGTACACCAGCAGAGAGTTCCAGGACTACTGTAAGGAGTGTGGGATCAGGAGACACTTCTCAGTTAAGGAGACTCCACAGCAGAATGGGGTGGCCGAGAGGATGAACAGAATACTTCTAGAAAAAGCACGATGCATGAGGCTGTAGGCAGAGCTTCCAAAGGAGTTCTGGGTTGACACAGTAGACGCAGCGGGTTACTTGGTCAATCGGTCACCTCACACCAAGTTGGATGGCAGGCTTCCAGAGGGGTGTGGTCTGTGAGGACAGTTGGGCTGGGCCATTTACGGATATTTGGGTGTACGGCCTATGTGCACATTAGAGCTGGTGAGCGGAGCAAGCTAGACGTCAGATCACGCAAGATGGTATTTCTAGGCTATCCGTGAGGAGTTAAGGGATACAGGCTGTGGGATCCCTTGGAAAAGAAGGTCATCATTAGTCGGGATGTGACTTTTAATGAGGAGTCAGTTCTACAGAGGTGAGCAGGCATGGAGGAGCAGCAGGAGCAGGAGGAGGTCCAGCAGAGCACTGCTGGACAGCTTACCTCTTTGATTTTGCCTCTTGCAGGTACTACAGGAGGACATGACATTCAGGTGGAGAACCTACCTAAGGTGTCTCCACAGGTGGAGAGGACTCAGATGGATGATCGAGGTGGAGAGGTCTAGCAGGAGCGAGCTGGACCGAGGACTGATATCGATGTTGCCCTACACAAGCCCAAGAGGACCATCAAGCAATCGGACCGATATGGCTTCGAAGAGATGCTGTCATATGCCCTGATGACAGTGAATGAAGATCCATATACGTATCAGGAGGCTATTGAGAGCCAGAACAGAGAGCGGTGGGTCCAGGTGACGTCCGAGGAGATGCAATCTCTCCACCAGAACCAGACGTGGCGATTGGTGCAGTTGCCACAGGGGAAGAGGCCCATTGGCTGCAAATGGGTCTACAGTCGCAAGGAAGGGCCTTCAGAGCAGGGAGGTATCAAATTCAAGGTGAGGTTAGTGGCCAAGGGATACTCCCAGAAGGAAGGCATCGACTTCAGCGAGGTCTTCTCTCCCGTCGTCAGACATACTTCCATCAGAGTGTTGCTGAGCATTGTAGCAGCTCAGGATTTAGAGCTGGAGCAGATGGATGTCAAGACGGCATTCCTCCATGGACATTTGGAGGAGAGAATCTACATGGAGCATCCATCCGATTTTAAGGATCCAGGATCAGAGGGAAAGGTTTGTTTGTTGCAGAAGTTACTGTACAGGCTGAAGCAGTCACCGAGGCAATGGTACAAGCGGTTCGACTCCTATGTGCGCAGCATTGGACTTTCCAGGTGTGAGTTTGATCCCTGTGTTTATGTTCAGTCTCTTGAGGATGGTTCTAGGTTGTTCCTACTCTTGTATGTGGATGACATGCTTATAGTATGCAAGAGTAGGAAGGTTGTACAGGATCTGAAGGCATCCTTATCTCGAGAGTTTGAGATGAAGGATTTGGACCCTGCAAGGAAGATCCTAGGCATGGAGATTTTCAAAGATCGAGCCCGGAGGGTGCTACATCTATCTCAGGGGGGCTACATACAGAAGGTCTTAGAGAGGTTCGGGATGAAGGGAGCAAAACCGGCGGAGCTGCCACTTGCCGGTCACTTCAGACTCTCGAAGACCATGGCGCCATAGACTGAGGTGGAGGCTCGGGAGATGGAGACGGTTCCTTATGCTTCAGGAGTTGGGAGCTTGATGTATGCGATGGTCTGTTGTAGGCCAGACATCACTCATGCAGTGAGTCAGGTTAGCAAGTTCATGGTGCAGCCTTGCAGGGAGCACTGGAGAGCTCTGAAGTGGATATTCAGATACCTGGCAGGCTCAGTTGGAGTTGGCATCTGCTACGGATAGCGAGGAGGTGCAGTGGGATACTCTGACATGTCCAGGGAGGTTCAGGGGCTGATTGGCGGTTATGTAGATGCAGACTTCGATGGAGATGTGGATATCCGAAGGTCTACGACAGGCTTCATCTTTAGCCTGTATGGAGGTCCTATTTCTTGGAGATCGAGTCTGCAGCCTATCACGGCCCTATCCACTACAGAGGTGGAGTACATCGGACTGACAGAAGCAGCTAAGGAGGCACTTTGACTGAAGGGTTTGTTGATGGAGATGGGCCTTACTCAGGAGGCCATTAGAGTGCACTGTGACAGCCAGAGTGTACTTCTACTAGCACAGAACTTAATCTATCATGCAAGGACAAAGCACATCGACATTCGGTATCATCAGATCAGGGAGCTTGTGGAGGATGGCGAGGTGGAACTAGTAAAGATACACACCAAGGAGAACCCAGCTGATGCACTTACGAAGGTACTTCCACGGGACAGCTTTCAGAGATGTGTTGAGCTGATTCGGTTGATGGACAGAGTGGAGCTGGTTGAGGTCTTGGGACATCAAGGTGGAGATTGTTGTGATCCAGGTGGTATGCCCAAGGCCCAGGGGACCAAGGCTAAGGCCAAGGTCGATCATTCATGAGGGCTTCATGGAGGCTCTAGGGCTAGTTGGACCCTAGGTTGAAAGGCTGTGGGCCTTTCGGGTTCTTGAGGTCTAGGTTATGTGGGCCTCAAGGGACCAACTCTTTATGGGCTAGGTCTGGGCCCAGGATATGTGAGATTAGGTCGAGTCATGGGTGTACATGGGTTTGGATTAACCTAATCTCCCATAGAGTTGGTCAAGGGAGTTTTGGGTTTGGGTCACTTGACCCTGTGTTTATATATACATGTACTGTGTATAGGTTTGATTAAGCCAAGAAATACAAGACTCTTTCTCTCAAGTCTCTCTCTCTCTCTTCTTCCTCTCTCTCCAGCCATTCTCCATGCCCCAGGAGCAAGAAACCCTAGGGTTTCTTGCCGCCAGGTCCATAAAAGGAAAGAAAAGCAAGGAGGCGCTACCCCCTTCCCCCTTGCAGCCATCGACTCTCTCTCTTCTCCCTCTCTTGCAGCCACCCAAGCATCAGGTCCAAGACCTGAAATCTCTTTAGAAGAGGTTGGTACAAGTTTCTCTTAGATCTGGAGTTGATCTGAGGTCGTTTGAAGCACGGGTGAGATCTCCATCAATAGATTTACAGGAAAGGCTGCAGCAGGACAGATCTGCAAGGTCTGTCTCCATCTACCTTCTTCTCTATCTAGAATATCCCGATTCGAGATCTACAAATTGAAAGACCTCGATCTAGGTCTGATCTGGTTGGGTACCAGATCTTGGATTTTTTAGAGGTGATTTCAGAGGCATTCTTCATCTGGAACAAAAGACTGATGAAGAAAACAGCAACCAGGCTGATTTCATCAAGGGCCTTTGATCGAGTCCAGAAATCTCTAAATTTGTTTGTTGCTGGTTTCGCTGCACCCAAGGTCTGTGGGAGGAGCCGGGATCATGCTCCAATAGCTATCTCAAAAAATTTTGATGTGATCGTCCAGCTCAACCTCCCACCAACCAACAACCTCAATCGCAAGCTGAGGAGACACTCAACAATCGACCAACGATGGAAATAATTAATATGATCTTTGGGTGACATAAGAACTAGGGGGCAACTTCTAAATAAGAGTCGATGAAGAAATAATGACTTGATAATGTAATTACCTTTTTAGAAAATGATATTCGGAGAATACAAACTTTTCTGATGATGCTATCTTTGTCTTGACAACGATAGCAAATTATGATGTAAAAAGAATTTTAGTGGATATGGAAGCTCGACGGATGTTTTATTTTACTCGACTTTCTTCTGAATGCGACTACCGACGGATCGACTCTCCTTCGCCATTAGTTGGTTTCACTGGAGATGCGGTTACTGTGGAAAAAAAAATCACTCTCTCATTAACTACAGAAACTGAACCACAATATAGTACTTTTCTCGTGACACTCACGGTTGTCCAAATTTTCTCAGCTTATAATACCATACTCGAACGACTTGGACTTAATGCTCTGAGAGTAGTAGTCTTAACTTATCATCTACTAGTCTGATTTTTGATAAGAAATGGAGTCAGAGAGATGCATGACGATCAACAACTTGTCCGACACTGCTTTTTGATTTTCACACAAAATAATCAATATGAAGACTCTTTATCCATTGATAAATTAGATCAAAGAGAAAATGAAGAAAAGAGTGAACCAGTCGAGCAACTGGTTTCCATCCCACTAGAAGAAGAGGATCCTAACAAGACGGTCCAAATTTGATCGTAGCTACTTGATCCGAAGCAGTAGCAGCTAATAAATCTACTCAAAGCGAGCACTGATATGTTTGCTTGGTCGGCACTGACATGCCAGATATTCCTTCGATGGTAATAACTCATCGACTAAATATTGACCCAAAGATTAAGCCGATGAGACAAAAGAAAAGACCTTTTGTTCCTGAAAGACAGAAGGTCATCGATGAAGAAGTTGACAAGCTCCTCGCAGCTGGCTTCATCAGAGAAGCTACCTATCCCGATTGGCTTATCAATGTAGTGATGTGAGAAAAGCTAATGGAAAGTAGAGAATCTGCATCAACTATATGAATTTGAATAAAGCTTGTCCGAAGGATAATTTTTCATTGTCAAAAATTGATCAACTAGTTGATACAACTTTGGGGCACTAACTCTTAAGCTTCATGGATATTTTTGCAGGCTACAATCAGATTCAGATGGCACCCGAAGACAAGGAGCACACGATCTTCGTAATCGATAAAGGCATCTACTATTATAAAGTAGTGTCTTTCGATTTAAAAAATATCAGAGCCACATATCAACGGCTAGTTAACAAATCTTCAAGGCACAGATTGGGCAAAATATGGAAGTTTATGTGGATGACATATTGATAAAAAGCCCTCAAACTACTGATCATATTCGGGATCTCGAAGGAGCCTTCGACATATTTTGTCGACACCAGATGAAGTTGAATCCAACAAAATATGCATTCGGAGTAACTTCTGGGAAGTTCCTCAGATTTCTCATGTCACAATGAAGAATCGAGGTCAATCCTGAGAAAACAAAAGCGATCATCAATATGAAACATCCTAATTCTAAGAAAGAGATACAGTAACTCAATGGAAAGATCGCCGCACTCAGCCGATTTATCTCAAGATTGGCAGAAAGATGCTTGTCCTTTTCAAAATCTTAAGGCAAGCAAAAGACTTCTCATAGTCAGATGAGTGCGACAGTCCTTCGAGGACCTAAAAAAAATACCTTGCATCTCCATTATTGCTTACAAAACCAAAGGTCAAAAAAATTTTGTATCTCTACTTGGCGACATCGACGGAGATAGTTAGTTCAATACTCATCCAAGAGGATAAAAATCGAATTCAATGATCGATATACTACACTAGCAAGGTGCTTCACAATGCTGAAGTAAGATATTCAAGAATGGAGAAGATGATCTACGCTCTGATCATATCATTATAGCGACTTCGTCCATATTTTCAAGCATACCCTATTGTCTTCTTGACAGATCAGTCATTGAAGGCAATCTTATATCGACCTGATATGTCGGGTCGAATGATAAAGTGGGTAATAAAGCTTGACGAATTTGATATACAATATCGTCCATGTCCATCAATGAAGGCACAAGTTTTGACTGATTTTGTCACCGAATGTACAATACCTAACAATAATCCTGAGGATGAAGCTAACGACAAAATAAAGCCAATTCAAACTCCCAAGCCCGACTTAACGTCCGCATGTGTGCTACATATTGATGGAGCATCTAATGCACAAGACAGTGGAGCTGGTTACATCCTCATCAATTTCGAAGGAGTTATAACTGAATATGCCCTTCAATTTAATTTCAAAACTTCGAATAATCAAGCTAAATATGAAGCACTCCTAACCAGATTAAAAATTGCCAAGGAGCTTGATATTGACAGTCTGAAGGTCTTCACTGACTCACAGTTGATTGCTGGACAGGTCAAGGATAAATTTGAAGTTCGAGATCCCATTATAATGAAGTATCTTCAGAAGGTGAAGGATCTAACATCAACCCTAAAGTATTTTGAGATCTTTCATATTCTAAGAGTAGAAAACGCTCGAGCCGACACACTTTCATGACTCACAACCACTTCTTTAAACTCACTGGGTTGGACATTCGTCAAATGCCTTGAACAGTCGAGTATTGACAAAGTCAAAAAAGTACTACAGATCAATGATGAACCAAGTTGGATGGATCCGATTGTCCGGTACTTAACTGATGGAACTCTACCTACAGATCTCTCAGAAGCCAAACAACTTAGATGGACGACCTCGTAATATATTTTGATGAATGGTCAATTATATAAGAGGTCGTTCTCTCTTCTCTTACTGAAGTATTTAGGATCGACAAATGCTGACTATGCACTCAGAGAAGTTCACGAAGAGATTTGTGAAAATCATTTGGGAGGTAAATCTTTAGCTTACAAAGTCTTACGACAAGGATATTATTGACCCACCATGAAGAAAGATGCAACTGAACATGTTCAAAAGTGTGAACCATATTAGAAATATACAAATATATATACAACACCAACCAGCTAGTCAGCTGACACCAATTGTTGCACTATAGCCCTTCGCACAATAAAAAATTGACATACTTGATCCTTTCCCTTCGATATCTGGTCAAAGAAAGTTCATAGTGATCGTCATTGATTACTTCACCAAATAGATGGAAGCTGAACCTCTAGCACAAATCACTGAAAATAAAATAAAAAATTTTATTCAGAAATCAATCATATGCTAATTTGGTTTACCGCACACCATCATCGCTGACAATGATCGATAATTCAACAATCAAAACTTCAAAGAGTTCTATGCGAAATTTTATATTACACACAAACTCACATCAATCAGCCATCCACAATCCAACGATAAAGTAGAAGTGACCCACCGAACAATTCTGCATGGACTCAAAATCAGACTGAATGAAGCTAAAGACCTCTGGGTCGAAGAGCTATATCCGATCTTATGGGCATACTGAATGACTCCTCGTATACCAACGAAAGAATCGTCATTCAATCCGGCTTATGGAACGGAAGTGATAATTGATAAGTGACATATTTTTATATTTATTATAGGTATTTTGATAATTTATGATGCTAACATCTTCTTGAAAACTTAATTTCATAAATAAATTAAATTTTTTTATAAAAATAAATAATTTTAAAAAAAATAAATTTTAAAAATATTTATGAAAAATAGATGTTAATTCAATTAAGCAATTTAAGTATTAAAATGATGAGAAATTTTTAAAAAATTTAATACATATTTTTTCTTATTTTTCAGTCAAAAATCAGAGCGAAAATCGAGCCAAAATACCCTTAAAAATAATTTTTATTACCTCTGGTGCATGGTGGACCGGTCGGTCGATCCATAAAATTAGGGTGCGGTCCACAGGAACAGTCACACGGTCTACAGGCACGGTTCACAGTGGGTGAAGGATTCTGGACGTGATCTAACGACTGACATTCATCCTAACCCAGATCCGATAGTTCACATTTGTTATCGATTGAAAGAAGGACTCTAGGGCACGATCTGATGGCCAAAAACTCATCCATCATCAGATTCAATGGTCCAGATGCATTGCCGACTTTGAATAGGACTCTTCTGCACGATCCGACGGCCCAAAAGCGGTCTATCATGCGATCCAACGATTGAGAATGCTCCTGACTGTGTTAAGAAAATCTTTTGCGTGATCGAATGACTATTATTGAATTCGACTTTGATGAGGATTAAAACAGTAGATTTTGGGCAGATTTGGACAGTCCAAACTCCATCCGATGGCCAAATTTTTTTTTAAATATTTAATACATTTTCTAAGGATTTTAGGACTCCTTTTCCTATCAAAAAAATATAAAAAATTCATCTATAAATAGGAGGTCTGAAAATAAGTCTTGAGAGTAGAAAAAATTGAGTAAAAAGTATAGAAAAAAAAATTATATAGCTTTAGGGACCCAAAGAGAAGAAGGAGAAAAGTCAACTCGCTCTACGGAGTACGACGGAAGAAGAAGATGTCATCAACCATCTTTCTGACAAGGCTGGACTGACCAACTTCAGATCTTTGTTATAATTTTATTTTTATTTTATTTTATTATTTTATAATTTTTTTATACTTGAATTTTAATTTTAATTAATGCTAAATTTATTTTTTTGTACTTTAAATTCTTGTCTTTTATTTTTTTTGACAATTAGATGCTAGGATCTAGTTAGTAGATCTTAGTACCAATTTATTTTATACTTTTTAAATTTTTATTATTTATTTTTATTGTAAGTAGATGCTAGGATCTAGTTAGTAGATCTTAGTACCTGATTTATTTTTTATATTTTTAATTTTTATTTTCTGACTTAAATTACTTTCTCTATAATTTTATTTTCTTTTTATAAAATCAAATATTTCAAATCAAAATCCTGCCTTCTCTGTGGATTCGACCTGACTCACTACTTTCTACGTATTTTTAATTTTTATTGAAGTTGAAATTAGATTGATAATCACGGTGTCCTAATGACAACATCGCGATCATATCAATTTTTGACGTCGTTGCCGGAGACACCGTGATTATCAATTTTTGGCATCATTATCGGAGAAGGCAATAATTTTAATATTTAATTTCTTTGATTTTCTTATGTATATAGCTTACTAAGTTTTCTATTTTTTTTATCTTTATACAGAAAAAAATCAAAAAAGAGATAGAAAGCTTTCAATTTTGCTTGGTGAGATCAATCCTAACTCTAACCCTAACTATTTTTTTAGTATTAATTACTATTTTTTTTAAATTAATCTAAAATTCACCCACATAAATTTAATAAAAATTAATTTAAGGATAGCACCTATAATAAGATTAGGTAGAGATTTCATCACCCTTTTTTAGTCCAAAAACAACCAACCAGCATCCCACATTAATCCAAATCTAACTAAAATCAAGTAGACATTGGCCTCTAGGATCAATTGAGTTCAGTTTGAGTATTATGGTGAAGTCAAGCGCAAAATAAGTTCGGACTTACCCCTGAAACTGATGTCTAAGGTTAGAGATTACAAAAGCTCAGCCTAAATAGACTCGTGGTTATTTAATTGGTTCCATTAGCTTACCTGACCAATTCAATTAGTGTCTAAAGCAAGCAACGGGGGGACCCCCACGACCCTACCTCTTATCTGGCTAGTTAAAGAAAGTGAGGATAAATTTAATTTGTATTTAGGCTAAGCCACTCTACATAGAACTGTTACGTCTAAGAAATCTGTAGGCATTTAGGTTTAATTATCTGCTAACTTGATTACAATTAATACTCAACCATAACTAATTCTTCTCACTTTTGTCTTTAGGTTTAGGGCTTTCTTAAGGATCTCACTTTTAGAATTTCTCTCTTTCTTTCTCTTCTCTTTTTTTTTTCTCCCTCTTCTTAAAAAATAAAAATTTAAAAAAAAAATTGAACCACACATATTAGGATTTGCACTGGTACATGCACGGTATAATTTTTTCTGATCTAGTTGAACCTAATCCTGAAATTGAACGATTGATCTATGTTAAACATGATAATCAAATGGCTAGAAATTTTGAGAACTATCTAGGTAGATGAAGGAATATTTTATTTTTTTCACCTATAACCCATCAATATTTTCATCATTTTATGGGATCAAATATTCTGACTCTAGTCCTGAGATTGATTTGAATTTGTTAGCCCAAAAATTAGATAAAGTCGATCTTCTTATAGATAAATACCTAGCCCTAGGTCTATAATCTCTTGCGCAATACACACCACCTCCCAATTATCAAGAGATTTGTCCTATCTATGCTAGCCTAGCCCTTCATGTTAATGAATGTCCTACGGCTGTACAGTTTTCACCTTTTATCCAAAAATAATTTCAAGCTGCTCAAGGTTACTCCAATCCTATTAATGATCCATTCTTAAATGCATATAACCAAAATTGGAGAAATCACCCTAATTTTTTTTGGAGACCCCAATAGACTCAGACCCAGACCCAAATTTTTTCTGTGCAAAATTTTTAAAATAGGCCCCAATACCAAAACTATGCCTATAATAGTGGTCAGCCTAGTCAGCCTATCCAACCATCCTATTACAATCAGCTGTCATACCCACTTTCTCAACAGACCAATCTAGCCGACGATAGGTTTATCTAACCTCAACAAATGATTATGATCCAACAGTAATCTCTCGCCAGGTTAGAAGCACAAATAGGTCAATTAGCTGAGTCTACCATGAGGAGAGAACTAGATCAATTGCCAAGCCAATCAATATCAAATTTTGAAAATAACCCACCCATCCACCAACCACCTGGACCTAGTCATCAATCCAATGTCCCACCTAAGGATCCTCAATTTGAAAATGACAAAGTAATCTTTGAGCTTAAAAGTGATAAGATTTTTAAGGACCCATATCAAGTTCAGGTGAGTGAGGCTAGTACTGATGCTAGTCAAAGTATGAATTTAGAAGAAGAGGCTAGTACTGAGGCTAACCCAATAGAAGAATCTGAGCTTGAAATTATTATTGATCTGAGTGAAAAAGACAAAGAAAAGAAGAGAGCGGATGAGTTACCTGAGATATATAAATCAAGAGTCCCATTCTCTTTAGACCTAGAAGCTAGTTCTTTCACTTTAGAATCACCTCCTCCAGAACTGAAGTCATCTTTGATCATATCTGAGTACATATGTTTAAAATCAAGTGACACCCTTCCAGTACCCATTACTTCAAATTCAACTCCTAACCTAAAAACTCAATTCATGAACATTTTAGAAGAACAAATAGGAGAAATTCTCAGCAAATAAGGGTCTGTCAATAGATTTATGAATTATCTTCTTAATATTGAAAAGATAAAATTGATAAAAAATAAAATTATGAAATATTTTTTAAAAATTGATAATAAAATATTAAAATTTATTATAGACCATCTTCCTAACATTGGCAATCTAAAATCATTAAAATTTATCAATCCAATATTTGACACGGGATAGGTGAGAGAATCAGCATGGTCTGGCTGAAGACAGTAAACTTAGTACTTCTTGAGAGGCAATCTAATTTTTAATTTTTAGTTTTATACTTTTTGCTATTTTTTATATTTTGTTTAGGTTAATCAAGCCTTACTTACTATCTTTTGTAAGGATCTGAAGATAATCTTGACTAAGTTGGAAAGAGAATTAATTTTAAAAAGACTTCTGCATCAGGTGACATCTCTCTTTTTCTTTCTCTTTGCATGCACCCTTCATTTTTTCTACTCCATTGAGGACAATGTCGATTAAGTTGGGGGGATAATAAAAATTTTTAAATTTTTAAAGTCCTCAAACAAGTTAGTATTTAGTATTTAAGTACCTGATTATATTTAAGAATCAAGTTAAACCAAATATTTTTTTAAAAAAATTGATGTACAGATAAGAGAGTTTGTGAGATATTGAGGGATCAAGTATTAAGAAAACTCAATAAAAAGTTAAGTTTAGAACTTAAATAGTTTTCTTTAAGTATTTTTAAATTTTTTTACCAGCATCAAAGAAGAGTTAACTTTTTATGGACTTGTGTAGGATAACTATATATTTCTTCATATATATATATTATAAAAAAAAAAATTTAAGTACTTCATGCTGAGTAACCAGGCCTCTTTGCCTAAGCAAGCATTAAGTTTCGCATCAAAAGGTATGAAGGATAAAGAAGCTTTATTGTAAAGCTAATTTTAACTCGTAGCTTATTTGATTTGAGCAAGTAGGTCCGAAGGATATTCTATATCTAGTGCCCTAAAACTGTTTGGTTCGGGAGTCACTGGCTGAAAACTCACTACATGGATTAAACAGAAAGCTTAAGGGGTTAAGACACTCAATAGCAATACAACATTAAAAAAAAAAAAGAGAGAAAAAAAAAATCAATCAACAAATGAAAGATGGAAGTAATAATATACTTGTCCATATGAAGGTTAATGAGTTAGAGATAAAGATAGGAATAATTTAGAAAAAATTCAAAAAAAAATAGTGTTCTTAGTTTAACTCTCATATTGATTAGTATTAATACCTCAATGACATACCTCACTCACGCTCTACTGAATATCAGTGGCCCTTTTGAAAATTATTTAATAAAATTTAACATTTTAAGTTAAACGATACTTAATTCTAAATTCTTTCTTTACTTGAGGACGAGTAAAGTTTAAGTTAGAGGGTGTGATAAGTGACATATTTTTATATTTATTATAGATATTTTTGATAGTTTATGATGCTAACATCTTCTTAAAAATCTAATTGCATGAATAAATTAAATTTTCTTGTAAAAATAAATAATTTTAAAAAAAATATAAAATTAGAGAATATTTATGAAAAATAGATGTTAATTCAATTGAATAATTTAAGTACCAAAATGATAAAAAATTTTAAGAAATTTAATACATATTTTTTTTTTATTTTTTAGATGAAAATTAGAGCAAAAATCGAGCCAAAATACCCTTAAAAATAATTTTTATTACCTCTGGTGCACGATGGATCGGTCGGTCGGTCCACAAAATTAGGGCGCAGTCCACAGGAACAGTCATACAGTCTATAAGCACGGTTCATAGCAGATAAAGGATTCTAGATACGATCCAATGGCTGACATTCATCCTAACCCAGATCCAACGGTTCACATTTGTTGCCGATTGAAAGGACTCCGAAGCATGATCCGATGGCCAAAAATTCATCCATCATCAGATCCAACGATCCAAACATGTTGCCGACTTTGAATAGGATTCTTCTGCATGATCCGACGGTCCAGAAGCGATCTATCACATGATCCAACGGTTGAGAATGCTCCCGACTGTGTTAAGGAAATTTTTTGCATGATCGGATGGTTATTATTGAATTCGACTTTGATGAGGATTAAAATAGTGGATTTTAGGTAGATCTGAGCGGTCCAAGCTCCATCCGACGGTCAGAAAAATTTCTAAGTGTTTAATACATTTTCTAAGGATTTTAGGACCCTTTTTCCTATTAAAAAAATATGAAAAATTTACCTATAAATAGGAGGTCCGAGAATAACTCTTAAGAATAGAAAAAAATTGAGTAAAAAATATAAAAAAAATAAAAAAAATTATATAGCTTTAGGGACCCAAGGAGAAGAAGGAGAAAAGTCGGTTCGCTCTACGGAGTACGATGGAAGAAGAAAAGATCATCAATCATCTTCTCGACAAGACTGGACTGATCAACTTCAGATCTTTATTATAATTTTATTTTTATTTTATTTTATTATTTTTTTAAAATTTTTTGTACTTAAATTTTAATTTTAATTAATATAAAATTTATTTTCTTACACTTTAAATTCATGTCTTTTATTTTTTTTTTGCAATTAGATGCTAGGATCTAGTTAGTAGATCTTAGTACTAATTTATTTTATACTTTTTAAATTTTTATTATTTATTTTTATTGTAAGTAGATGCTAGGATCTAGTTAGTAGATTTTAGTATTCGATTTATTTTTCACGCTTTTAATTTTTATTTTTTGACTTAAATTGCTTTCTTCAAATTTTTTTTTTGCAAAATCAAAGATTTCAAATCAAAATCCTATCTTCTCTGTGGATTCGATCCGACTCGCTACTTTCTATGTATTTTTAATTTTTATTGAAATCAGAATTAGATTGATAATCACGATGTCCTAACGACAACATCACGATCATATCAATAATTTCACTTGAGATCGGATTACCATCAACGAGGGTAGAGCAATACAGTGAGTCGAACAATTCAGGATATCAGAGAGCTGATCTAGATCTACTTTTAGAAGTCCAATAACAAGCTCAAGTTTGGATGATAGCATATCAACAAAGAGTAGTCCAGTATTATAATGCAAGAGTTAGACCGAAGATCTTCCATTCAGGAGATCTGATCCTAAGAAAGGCAAAAGTCTCAAAACCTTTATACTAGAAAAAATTATCTCCAAATTAAGAAAGATCTTATAGAATAACTGAAATACTTAGATCAAATGCGTATCGACTGAAAACTCTTAAAAGAATAGTCATTTTATGAATGTGGAATGCTGACAACTTAAAGATGTATTATCAATAAAGTTATTCATATGTGCAATATTCAGAATGAAATATTGAATTTTAGAATCACAAAAGTTTCAGTCAACTATAAAGTGGTAATAGACTGATAGATGGACGATCAATTTTCATCGACTATATTTTGATTTTCCAATGTAAAAACTGACACATCGACTATATTTCGATTTTCCACTGTAAAAACTCATACATCGACTATATTTCAGTTTTTCACTATAAAAATCGATACATCGACTATATTTCAATTTTTCATTGTAAAAATCCACCTGCATCGAAGAAGCTGGAGTCGAGGGAGTCGTGGTCGCCGTCGGGACCTGCAAAAAAATTCTAAACCGGAGTTGGGGTTGCTCCGGCAAGATCCTCCGATGCTCAAGTCAGTGCTCTGCCTCAACAAGAATGGAGTGCTCGAATGAAAATTTTAGTAGAGTTTTGGGATAGAAATTAGAGCTTAGAGAATAACGTATCTGGGGCCTCCTTTTTATAGGCAGAGGGAGCAACGGATTGATAGCGACGTTTGTAACTGCCTAGTAGTAGGTCGCTCAGGGTCAGGAAGAGTTTATTATGAAGAGTAATGGGGGGAGTCATGGCTGTCACCATGGCTCGCCACGTGGAGTTTATTGCGGAGAGTGGAGCGGCATCCGTTGTCGCGACTCGTCAGGGAGTAGTGGAGCCACGCAGAATCCGTCGCAGAAAGTGGAGCAGAATCATGGCCATTACTGCGGCCTGCCGCGTGGAGCCTGGTACGGAGAGTGGTGGAGCCACACAGAATCCGTCGCAGGAGGTGGAGTAGAGTCGTGGCCGTTACTGTGGCCTGTCAGGGAGTCCAGGCCTTTCGGTCGAAGCTCGATTGACGCGCCTGGCGGAGAGAGGCAGCTATCCCTCTAAAAGGAGCTCGAATGTTGCTGGCGGGCCGTCTACCGTTGGGTGCCTTGAGCATTAGTACTATAGGCGAGGGCCATTTGCTGTAGGAGCCCAGTTGGAGGCTTTCTGTAGACGAAGTTCGGTATCCGCTGGAGTCCTGACGAAGGCTTCCTGCAGCCGGAGTCGGGGATGAAGTCCGGCTCCTGTAGGAGTCCGGACGAAGTCTTCCTGAAGTCGAAGTCGGGGACGAAGTTCAACTCCCATAGGAGTCCGGATGAAGTCTTCCAGTAGTCGAAGTCGAGGATGAAGCCCGACTCTCGTAGGAGTCCGGACGAAGTCTTTCTGTAGTCGAAGTTGGGGACGAAGTCCGGCTCCCATAGGAGTCCGGATGAAATCTTCTTGTAGTCAAAGTCGGAGATGAAGTCCGGCTCCCGTAGGAGTCCGGACGAAGTCTTTCTGTAGTCGAAGTCGGGGACGAAGTCCGGCTCCCATAGGAGTCCGGACGAAGTCTTCCTGTAGTCGAAGTTGGGGATGAAGTCTGGCTCCCATAGGAGTCCGAATGAAGTCTTCTTGTAATCGAAGTCGGAGACGAAGCCCGGCTCCCGTAGGAGTCCGGACGAAGTCTTCCAGTAGTCAAAGTTGGGGATGAAGCCCGGCTCCCGTAGGAGTCCAGACGAAGTCTTCCAGTAGTCGAAGTTGGGGACGAAGTCCGGCTCCCATAGGAGTCCGGATGAAGTCTTCTTGTAGTCAAAGCTGGGGACGAAGTCCGGCTCCTGTAGGAGTCCGGACGAAGTCTTCCTGTAGTCGAAGTCGGAGATGAAGCCCGGCTCCCATAGGAGTCCGGACGAAGTCTTCTTGTAGTCGAAGTCGGGGATGAAGCCCGACTCCCGTAGGAGTCCGGACGAAGTCTTCCTGTAGTCGAAGTCGGGGACGAAGCCCGGCTCCCGTAGGAGTCCGGACGAAGTCTTCCTGTAGTCGAAGTCGGGGACGAAGCCCGGCTCCAGTAGGAGTCCGGACGAAGTCTTCCTGTAGTCGAAGTTGGGGACGAAGTCTGGCTCCCATAGGAGTCCGGACGAAGTCTTCTTGTAGTCGAAGTCGGGGATGAAGCCCGGATCCCGTAGGAGTCCGGATGAAGTCTTCCAATAGTCGAAGTCGGGGATGAAGCCCGGCTCCCGTAGGAGTCCGGACGAAGTCTTCCAGTAGTCGAAGTTGGAGACGAAGTCCGACTCCCATAGGAGTCTGGACGAAGTCTTCCAGTAGTCGAAGTTGGGGATGAAGTCCGGCTCCCATAGGAGTCCGGACGAAGTCTTCTTGTAGTCGAAGTTGGGGATGAAGTTGGGCTCTCGTAGGAGTCCGGATGAAGTCTTTCTGTAGTCGAAGTCGCGGACGAAGCCCGGCTCCCGTAGGAGTCCGGACGAAGTCTTCCTATAGTCAAAGTCGGGGATGAAGTCCGGCTTCCATAGGAGTCTGGACGAAGTCTTCCAGTAGTCAAAGTCGAGGACGAAGCCTGGCTCCCATAGGAGTCCGGACGAAGTCTTCCTGTAGTCGAAGTTGGGGACGAAGTCCGGCTCCCATAGGAGTCCGGACGAAGTCTTCTTGTAGTCGAAGTCGGGGATGAAGTCTGGCTCCCGTAAGAGTCCGGACGAAGTCTTCCTATAGTCAAAGTCGGAGACGAAGCCCGGCTCCCATAGGAGTCTGACGAAGTCTTCCTGTAGTCGAAGTCGGGGACGAAGCCCGACTCCCATAGGAGTCCATCCGTCGTGAAGAATCTGGTCGATGCTGGAGGGGGTTTATCCATCGGCAGAACTTGGGAATACTGCTGAGGCTCGGTCGCCAGAGGGATGTCGCCGAAGGTCGGATGCCAGTAGAATCCCTGAGTGGTCACTCCTGACACGAACTTCGGCTGGGGGAGAATTTTATACCCAACACCAGCCCCCCTACTTTCGAGTTTGAGTTTCGAGCGAAGAAAGTACAGAAAAACTTTCACAGCCGAAGTTGTTTCCTTGAATTCTGCACACGACCGCCCTCGGATATCTTGGCATTCAATGTGCACGTGCTGGAGTCTTTTTCCGATTAGGGCGATCCAAAGAGTCCTTTTGGAATTCCCCCCAGAGCGCAGTCCTAAGCGCCACATCATAATGGTTCCGCTAGCAGCTGGCCCTACGTCACGGTGAATGGGACACGTGGCGGGCGCTGGTGGACTTAGGGATATCCGCCACCATAACTGCGCCAGGCCCCGTCGCTTATTTAAGCCCCCCTCCTTCCCTCCAGGGGCTTCACTCTGCTTGAGAGTCAACACCTTTCTTCTGCCTGAGAGTTTAGTCACTCCATCGGTGCTCTTTTCGACTCTAAGCACTCTTCGCACCAGTCTTCGCCATCTCCACCGGCACCCCGCCGCCTTCAGCCTTCCAAGCCCCTTCGAGGGGTTCTCCCGCTGGGGCTTCTGCCCCGGAGGCCAACCTCGAGAGGATGCCACGGATCAAGAGGAGTAGGAGGGGAAAAATAGCGGCTTGCAAATTCTCCGATGGTCGAACTGTCACTGAGGGTTCCCACCGCCTCAAAGGGGGCTTGAGGGAGAATTTCTTCAACAACAAGGATTTAATAACGAAAACAACCGGTGAGCACGTTCCGTGCGAGAATTTTGGAGTAGCTGAATGGGGTGATACCGGTCAAGGGGGCAGAGTTGTCGTCACAAGTTGTGGTGGGATTCTAGACATCGTCGGGGCCGAGGGACCAGAAGCGGTCGGCACTGACGGTGGGGCAGTAGAACTTGTTGCGGGGACGGTGGAAGTAGCGCATGCCGACCTTGTCGAAGTACCTATGATGGTGTTTGTCGTGGAGCACACGGTGGTGGTGCATGCCTTCGGTGCCACCGCGGCCTCCGGGGTACTTTCGGTTCTTCCCGATGCAGGTCGTCGTCACTGCTGCCGTCGCCGTCGCTGCCCCTTGAATTCTATCCCCCCCTTTTCCCCCTAGGGCTGGGGTTTCGACGATGGAGCAGAACGAGGTGGGGGGCGAGAGCTGAGGGATTTATCACACGCACTGAAAAATGCTACCGAGAAGGACGGAACCGGAAGGAGAAGTCGAAAGCTTGAAGTGGTTCTCAACGTGTTCCTTTTGAGTCTTGTAACAATGTTCTTTTTCCTCGGCCCCCAGGGCCTTGTAACGTACACCTTTCTAATCAAGAATGAGAAGAAGATTTTATTACCTCATCCACGCTTTGCGTCGAATTGCCGCCTGCCGAACTTCTTTCATTCACCATTATTATTGTTGTATTCCCTTCTTTTTTTTTTCCTCTTCTTTCTTTTTTTTTTTTTTTGACGTCGTCTGGAGGTTACTGGTCGTTGCCGCGTCGGCTCACTTTTCCAATCATCCTTCTTCTTCAGCCTTAATGGCTCTGTAATGCATATTTAATAAATAACATGAGAAGAGAATTTTTCGCTACCTCTTTTACTCATGTGTTGAAATGTCGCTTGCCAAGCTTCTTTCGGCTTTTGCCTTGCTCGAAATCGATGCCGTTCGGAGGTACCCGATTGCTGTCGCATTGGCCCGTCCTTTCATCCACGGTCGCAGATTTGTCCGGGTCACTCGGGTTTGACGCCCCCTTTCAGAGTTCGAGTTCGGAGGTCCGAGCTTCTCGTCACCCTGAGGAAGTCATCTTATCTCGGGCCTGTGTTGAGAGCTTTCTTGAAGGCTGAGGATTTTGACAAGAACCCCAATCCTTACTGGGATGAGGTTTCCTGCATCTTTGATGCTGTTTGTTTTCCATTTATCGCTGACGTAGTCCGTCGCTTTCCTTTTTAACTCCCCTCCCCTTTCTCCTTTTTCTTTTTCGAGTGAGGGTTTTCCCTCTGCTCTTGGTGGGGTCGCGGGAGTGCGAAGGGGCCGCTGAGAAGGTCCTCTTTTTCTGATCTGATCTTGGATGACCGGACCTTAGTCGACGCCAGGGCGATGTTCTTCCCTTACTTCTGATGTAATCAATCCCAGTTCGTATTAGGACGAGGTTCTTCCTCCGCTCCTAATAGGACTGTGGGGGCACATATGGGCATTGCAGGGCCTCTCCCCCCATCCGATCTCAGTGTAATCGGGCCTTCGACTTTGCTCATGTTAGGGCGAGGTTCTCCTCCTTTCCCTAACATGGCTGTGGGGGCGCGTATGGGCGTCGTAGGGCCTCTCCCCCCATCCGGTCTAAGGAGAACTGGGCCTTCGACTTTGCTCAAGTTAGGGCGAGGTTCTCCTCCTGTCCCTAACATGGCTGTGGGGGCACATACGGGTATTGCAGGGCCTCTCCCTCCATCCGGTCTAGGAAAAATCGGGCCTTCGACTTTGCTCATGTTAGGGCGAGGTTCTCCTCCTGTCCCTAACATAGCTGTGGGGGCGCGTATGGGCGCTGTAGGGCCTCTCCCCCCATTCGGTCTAAAGAGAACCGGGCCTTCGACTTTGCTCAAGTTAGGGCGAGGTTCTCCTCTTGTCCCTAACATGGCTGTGGGGGCACATACGGGCGTTGCAGGGCCTCTCCCCCCGTTCGGTCTAGGGAGAATCGGGCCTTCGACTTTGCTCAAGTTAGGGCGAGGTTCTCCTCCAACTCCTGACGCGGTTTGCTTTGACTGTCCTGTCGATATAGGCTCGCGCCAAAAGAGGAGACATGCGGATATAAAACTTTTATTTAAAATAAAGTTATCGGTAATACATTCGTAAGTTTTCAGAGCTCCATGGTCACGGGAGGTCTGCTCCTCCGAGCTCCTTGAGGTAATAAGTTCCGGACCGGACTACTTCCTTGACATCGTATGGGCCTTCCCAATTTAGGGCGAACTTCCCTCGATCCTGAGGTTGCGAGACAGCGACTCATCGAAGTACTAGGTCTCCTGCTCTAAAGACTTTATTTTTGACTTGAGAATTATAATAGCGGATGACTTTCTGTCTGTAGGCTGCCATCCGAATTTGAGCTACCTCCCGCTTTTCTTCCAGCAAGTCGAGATTGGCTTTAAGACTTTGCGAATTGTGATGTTCGTTGAATGCCACGACTCGTGCCGACGGGAGCTTGAGCTCAATTGGGATAACAGCCTCCGTGCTGAAGGCTAGAGCGAAGGGGGTCTCCCTCGTGGGCAGTCTTTGGGTAGTTCGGTACGCCCACAACACATGGTAAAGTTCATCTGCCCAAGTTCCCTTCGCCTTTTCGAGCCTTGTCTTGATCCCTTGCAGCAGAGTTCTGTTGGCCACTTCGGCTTCGCTGTTCACCTGAGGATAGGCTACCAATGTGAAGTTGTGGGAGATGTTTAGGTCTTCACAAAATTCGATGAATCTCGCTCCCACAAATTGCCGCCCGTTATCAGTAATTAGGGTTCTCGGAAGGCCGAACCTACAAACGATTGACTTCCAGACGAAGTCTTGTACTTTAGCTTCCGTGATTTTCGCCAGCGGTTCGGCTTCGACCCACTTGGTGAAATAGTCAATCGCTACCAGGAGGAACTTCTTCTGCCCCGACGTCACGGGAAAGGGTCCAAGGATATCCATTTTTCATTGCGCAAACGGCCATGGGGCACTCAAGGGTGTAAGCTCGACGATGGGCTGTCTCTGGATGTTGGCATACCTCTGACATCGGTCACACTTTTTGATGTATTCAATGGAGTCACGGTACATTGTCGGCCAGTAATACCCTTGACGGAGCAACTTGTGGGATAAGGATCTAGCCCCCAAATGGCTTTCGCAGATTCCCTCGTGCACCTCCCATAAGGCGTAGTCAGATTCCAAAGGCCGGAGATATTTTAAAAGGGGCAAAGAGTATGATCTCTTGTACAGCTTGTCCTCATAAAGGATGTATCGGAAGGCTTGATTTCTGAGCTTCCGAGCTTCTTTTGCATCATGAGGGAGAACCCCGTCCTTGAGATATGCCACCAGTGGATCGATCCAACTGGGCTCATGGTTGATTTTCATCATGGGTCGCGATTCTTCCGTACTTGGATACTTCAGAACTTCAAAGAGAACACCCTTGGGCAATTCAGTTGGAGCCAACGTAGCCAGCTTGGAGAGAAGATCGGCCCTGGTGTTTTCCATTTTTGGGATCTGCCTGATGTTGAAGCTACTAAAGGAGGGGACGAGCTCCTTTACCTTTTCAAGATACTTAGCCATGCTGTCCTCCTGTGCTTCGTAATTTTCACTGACTTGTCCCACTACCAATTGGGAGTCGCTGTGAACTTGGAGCCGATCTACTCCCAATTCCTTGGCGATCCTCAACCCTGCGATCAGAGCTTCGTATTCTGCTCCATTGTTAGTTGCAGGGAACTCGAAGCGCAGAGCATACTTTACGATGATTCCCTCCGGACTGATCAAGATTAGGCCCGCGCCTGCACCCGACATGTTGGAGGATCCGTCCACATAGAGGGCCCAAAAGTAATCAGAGGGGTCTGCTTCTTCTTCGGAGGAGTTCGATCGGGGCTCCAGGCCGTCAATTTCACCCTGTTCAGATTCGGCCTCCTTTGAGATAGTGCATTCTACTATAAAATCTGTCAATATCTGAGCTTTCACCGTCGGTCTGGGTCGATAGTTGATATCAAATTCTGTGAGCTCGATCGCCCATTTCGCTATTCTCCCGGAGGCATCTGCTCGGTGGAGAATCGCCTTGATCGGCTAGTCGGTGAGCAAGTTACGGTGTGCCCTTGAAAGTAGGGTCAGAGCCTCCGGGCGTCTCTCAACAGGACGTAAGTTAGCTTTTCTAATTTAGTATACCTGATTTCGGCGTCTCTCAATGCACGACTGATGTAGTAGATCGACCGTTGAATTTTTACTTCTTCCTTGATGAGAACTGCTGCGAGAGCCATAGGGGAGACCGCCAGGTATAAGAACAGCTCCTCTCCAAGCTCGGGCTTCGCTAACAGTGGAGGTGAGCCGAGGTAGCTCCTTAGTTCTTCGAACGTCTGTTGGCACTCAGTGGTCCAAAAGAAGTCCTTCGACCGCTTGAGGGTTTGGAAGAAGGGTAAGCACCGTTCGATCGACCTCGCAACGAAGCGATTCAGGACTGCCACCCTCCCCATAAGGCGTTGAACCTCTTTTATTGACTTCGGGGCGGCCATCTCCTGGATGGCATAAATTTTCTCTGGATTGGCTTCGATCCCGCGCCCCGATACCATGAAGCCCAAGAATTTCTCCGAGGTCACTCCGAAAGCACACTTAGTTGGGTTCAGCTTCATCTTATATTTTCGAAGGGCGCCGAAGGTCTCCTCGAGGTCGGCGACGTGGTTCATGAAAGATTTGCTTTTCACGAGCATGTCGTCCACGTAGACCTTCATGTTGCGGCCGATCTGTCCCTTGAAGATTTTGTTCACCAGCCGCTGATAGGTCGCACCTGCATTTTTGAGGCCGAAAGGCATGACCCTGTAATAGTAGAGACCACGATTAGTAATGAAAGCAGTCTTTTCTTCATCTTCTAACGCCATCCTGATTTGATTATAGCCGGAGAATGCATCCATAAAGATGAGAAGCTCATGGCCTGAGGTTGCATCCACCAGTTGATCAATTCTGGATAGAGGGTAGCTGTCCTTCGGGTAGGCTTTATTCAGCTTTTTGAAATCTATACACATCCTCCACTTGCCGTTTGCCTTTTTGACTAGGACGACATTGGAAATTCAGTCAGGATAATTGACTTCTCTAATGAAATCGGCTTTCAGGAGTTTGTCCACTTCCTCGACTATCGCTTTTTGCCTCTCTGATGCATGACCTCGATTTTTTCCTTCGTCGGTCGATGCTTCGGATCGACGGCTAGGCGGTGTTCCATGACCTCTGCATCAATCCCTGGCATGTCTGCTGGGACCCAAGCGAAAATATCTGCATTCTTCCATAGGAAATCAATGAGCTGCGTCCGCACCTCTTCCCCCAGGTTGGAGCCGATCTTCACCACATGTTTCATATTCCCATCGTTCAAAGGGATTGAAATCAGGTCTTCGATTGGGCCGCCCCTTTCCTCAGCGAGATCATCGCGGGCGTCCAATCCATCAATCGGACAGAGGTCAGATTGGTCACTTCTTTGCAAGGCTATGTTGTAGCAGTGTCTGGCCAGGACCTGGTCTCCCCTGACTTCTCCGACTCCCTGGTTAGTAGGGAATTTCAATTTTAAATGATAGGTTGACACCACGGCCCGGAGAGTGTTGAGGCCAGGTCGGCCGAGGATAGCGTTGTAGGTTGACGGTGCCTTCACCACCAAGAAATTCACCAAAGCCTTGGATTGTCTTGGATATCGACCCGCAGCCACGGCCAAAGTTATTACCCCCTCCACCGGGACAGCATCACCGGTAAACCCTACCAAGGGGGAGCTGATCGACCCCAAATGATCGTCAAGGATGGATATTTTTGAGAAGGCATCGTAGAACAAAATATCGATCGAACTTTCATTGTCGACAAGAATGCGGCGGACATCGTAATTAGCTATATTTAAAGAAACTACAACTGCGTCGTTATGAGGAAATTGAACTCCCCGAGCATCTTCTTCAGTAAAGGTTATGGATTCCTCAATTCTTTGTCGCTTAAGAGGTCCGTCCAATACATCGGTCCGATCACCGGAATGCTCCAGGCCGACTGCTGTTGCCGGAGGAGGAAGAGCCTGGGAGACCGGAGATAGGGCCGGGGCTTGCGGAGCTCACTGAGACCTGGCCGCGGAGGCCGTTGATCGCCTGGAGGATGTCCTTCGGGGAGGCATCAGGTGGAGGCCAGGCAGGAAACTGGAGGAGAAGATATCGGGGAAGATGACCAGAGGTGGTACCGTTGAGCGTTCTTTTAAGAACAAGGGTACCACGAAGACACAGGTCCTTCCTCTAGCGCCAATCCTGTTGGTGCAAAAATCCGTCTATGTCGGAGAAGCTGGAGTCGAGGGAGTCGTGGTCGCCGTCGGGACCTACAAAAGAAGTCTAAATCGGAGTTGGGGTTGCTCCGGCAAGACCCTCCAACACTCAAGTCAGTTCTCTATCTTAACAAGAATGGAGTGCTCAAACGAAAATTTTAGCAGAGTTTTGGGATAGAAATTAGAGCTTAGAGAATAACGTATCTGGGGCCCCCTTTTTATAGGCAGAGGGAGCAACGGATTGATAGCGACGTTTGTAACTGCCTAGTAGTGGGTTGCTCAGGGCCAGGAAGAGTTTATTATGAAGAGTAATGGGGGGAGTCATGGCTGTCACCATGGCTCGCCACGTGGAGTTTGTTGCAGAGAGTGGAGCGGCGTCCGTTGTCGCGACTCATCAGGGAGTGGTGGAGCCGCTTAGAATCTGTCGCAGGAAGTGGAGCAGAATCATGGCCATTACTGCGGCCTGCCGCGTGGAGCCTGGTACGGAGAGTGGTGGAGCCGTGTAGAATCCATCGCAGGAGATGGAGCAGAGTCGTGGCCGTTACTGTGGCCTGTCAGGGAGTCCAGGCCTGTCGGTCGAAGCTCGGTTGATGTGCCTGGTGGAGAGAGGCGGCTATCCCTCTGAAAAGAGCTCGAATGTTGCTGGCGGGCCGTCCACCGTTGGGTGCCTTGAGCGTTAGTACTATAGGTGAGGATTATTTACTGTAGGAGCCCAGTTGGAGGCTTTCTGTAGACGAAGTTCGGTATCCGCAGGATTCCAGATGAAGGCTTCCTGCAGTCGGAGTTGGGGACGAAGTCCGGCTCCCGTAGGAGTCCAGACGAAGTCTTCCTGCAATCGAAGTCGGGGATGAAGTCTGGCTCCCATAGGAGTCCGGATGAAGTCTTCCAGTAGTCGAAGTCGAGGATGAAGCCCGGCTCCCATAGGAGTCCGGACAAAGTCTTCCTGTAGTCAAAGTTGGGGACGAAGTCCGGCTCCCATAGGAGTTCGGACGAAGTCTTCTTGTAGTCGAAGTCAGGGATGAAGTTCGGCTCCCGTAGGAGTCCGGACGAAGTCTTCCTGTAGTCGAAGTCGGGGACGAAGCCCGGCTCCCGTAGGAGTCCGGATGAAGTCTTCCTGTAGTCGAAGTTGGGGATGAAGTCTGGCTCCCATAGGAGTCCGGACGAAGTCTTCTTGTAGTCGAAGTCGGGGATGAAGCCCGGCTCCCGTAGGAGTCCGGACGAAGTCTTCCAGTAGTTGAAGTCGGGGATGAAGCCCGGCTCCCGTAGGAGTCCGGACGAAGTCTTCCAGTAGTCGAAGTTGGGGATGAAGTCCAGCTCCCATAGGAGTCCGGACGAAGTCTTCCAGTAGTCAAAGTTGGGGATGAAGGCCGGCTCCCATAGGAGTCCGGATGAAGTCTTCTTGTAGTCGAAGTTGGGGATGAAGTCCGGCTCCCGTAGGAGTCCGGACGAAGTCTTCCTGTAGTCGAAGTCGGGGATGAAGCCCGACTCCCGTAGGAGTCCGGACGAAGTATTCCTGTAGTCGAAGTCGGGAACGAAGCCCGGCTCCTGTAGGAGTCCGGACGAAGTTTTTCTGTAGTCGAAGTTGGGGACGAAGTCCGGCACCCATAGGAGTCCGGACAAAGTCTTCTTGTAGTCGAAGTTGGGGACGAAGCCCGGCTCCTGTAGGAGTCCGGACGAAGTCTTCCAGTAGTCGAAGTCGGGGATGAAGCCCGGCTCCCGTAGGAGTCCGAACGAAGTCTTCCAGTAGTCGAAGTTGGGGACGAAGTCCGACTCCCATAGGAGTCCGGACGAAGTCTTCCAGTAGTCGAAGTTGGGGATGAAGTCTGGCTCCCATAGGAGTCCGGATGAAGTCTTCTTGTAGTCAAAGTTGGGGACGAAGTCCGGCTCCCGTAGGAGTCCGGACGAAGTCTTCCTGTAGTCGAAGTTGCGGACGAAGTCCGGCTCCCGTAGGAGTCCGGATGAAGTCTTCCTATAGTCAAAGTCGGGGATGAAGTCCGGCTCCCATAGGAGTCCGGACGAAGTCTTTCAGTAGTCGAAGTCGAGGACGAAGCCCGACTTTCATAGGAGTCCGGACAAAGTTTTCCTGTAGTCGAAGTTGGGGACGAAGTCTGGCTCCCATAGGAGTCCGGACGAAATCTTCTTGTAGTCGAAGTCGGGGACGAAGTCTGGCTCTCGTAGGAGTCCGGACGAAGTCTTCCTGTAGTCGAAGTCGGGGATGAAGCCCGGCTCCCATAGGAGTTCGGACGAAGTCTTCCTGTAGTCGAAGTCAGGGACGAAGCCCGGCTCCCGTAGGAGTCCGTCCGTCGTGAAGAATCTGGTCGACGCTGGAGGGGGTTTATCCATCGGCAGAACTTGGGAATGCTGCTGAGGCTCGGTCGTCGGAGGGATGTCGCCGAAGGTCGGACGTCGGTAGAATCTCTGAGTGGTCTCTCCTGACACGAACTTCGGCTGGGGGGGATTTTATACTCAATATTTCAGTTTTCCACTATAAAAATTGATACATCGACTATATTTTAATTTTTCATTGTAAAAATTGATACATCGACTATATCTCAATTTTCATTATAAAAGCTGATATACTGACTGTATCTCAGTATCGATTATATCTCAACTTTTTACTATAAAAGCTGACTCTAGTCGAACGACTATTTATGTCGACTTAATTTTAACTAAGTGGAATATTATGCCAATACGATCTAGATCAGATTGAAATTATATCGATTTAACTACGATCGATCGAAGGATATTCGGCTTGTCACTGATTATCAAATAATTAGACATTTTGACCTGACTACGGTCGTTCGAAGGATAATCGGCTTATCACCATTTATCCAAATACCTAAAAGATAAAGTATGTCAATTAATATTTGACTAACGGATGAATTCTACAAGTACTGCAGAACGTACGGCTTACCAATCGATATTCGATAGTCAAATGATAATTCTACGATATTGCAAATATACAACGAAAGAAAGAATCTATACTTAGAAAAAATTTTCTTTCGTTCATTGAAAAGAAGATTACAAAATTGGATCGAAGTCCGATTATAAAAGTTTTAATTATAAAAAAAAATAAAAAATATTACACCGATCACCAGTCGTCGTCTCCATCTCCTTGCTCTGGCACAGCATCGACAATTGGAACATCTTCTGATGTAGTTGGCGTAACATCTTCAGTCACTATAGCCCCTTCTTCAGTAGCTTTATCTTTCGATGTAGGAGGGATAATGCTGCTTAAGTCCAGATCCGGGTATAACTTTTTGATTGTATCTCAACCGTCCTCGTATCCGATGCAACAAGAGGTGAACCCACCTTCGAGGATTTCTTCCTTGAACTCTTCTAAGTTCTTGAAGTTCTCGATGGCTTGGTTTAGAGCTTCTTTTGCCGACTCTGCTTCCACTTTCGTCAGCTCTACGTCAGCTCTTGTGGAAGTCGACTCATCATCGGCCAATGCCAACCTTTCCAGGGTGGCCCGATGTCTTCTACGTTCGGCTTTGAGATCATCATTGCAGCCATCCCTTTCTCATCGAAGCCGATGGATAGAGTGCTTTTTGCTCTTGATTCGCAACTCAAGAGATGAAACATTTTGGCGAGCCAACTCAAGTTCGGCTCTAGAAGATTATAAAATGGCAATCAAGTGGCATACTTCTTCCTGAAGCTTTGCCTCCCGCTCAGTTGTCGCTTGGAGTTATTCAAGGGCATCCATCTTCTCAGCATTGACGGCCATCATTTTGTCCATCCATGACCGACGAAAGTCAGCAATTTTTCGATAGTCGACCTCCAGGTCATGCATGTCATATGCCCACTGAAAGGAGAAGATGAATCAAGTCAGATCAGATCAAAAAAAAGAAAAAAAAGAGATATATCGAAGAACTTACCTCAAGTATAATTATGTAAAAGGAGGAAAACATCTCGATGATGATTCGGTTCTTCCTATTCTCCCGATCAGTCGGGAG
Source organism: Elaeis guineensis (assembly GCF_000442705.2). NCBI lineage: Eukaryota > Viridiplantae > Streptophyta > Magnoliopsida > Arecales > Arecaceae > Elaeis > Elaeis guineensis. The sequence continues at coordinate 109,743,382 of NC_025998.2, forward strand.
AAGGACAGCTTCAATGAGCCTCTTGGTCAATGCTAGATTGGCCAAGGCTGACTCACCCTCAGATATCTAGATGTCAACGAGCATCAGAAGTCTACAGTTGACCCATCATTGGCCGAAGTTGCTGGCGCCTTCCCCCGATCCCTGTTCGGCAGTCCCGTGCTAGAGAACACAGGGAAGTCGATGCTCGATTGTGCTCGAGAAGGTTCTGCTGTCAGAATGGTTGGTGCAGCCATGGACTGTTCTAGTTCGACCGTGACTTCCACATCGGCATGAACTTTTGTTAATGAAACTACCGACGGTACCACTGCAACTTCATCTTCTCTTGCTACCACATCTTCGATGGATGGCATTTCAGGAAGCATTGTCGAGACCAACAACGCCAAGACTGGTTCGAAAATCCTCTTTGATGGGATGTCAAATTCCCTCGCCAATGGAGTAGTTATCCAACCCTTCTTCGGCAATCAAAAGGGTTCAGCTTCAGATGCTGCCTTCTTCTTGACAGTGTGCTAACGAATATCGACAGTCGACACTCGTGCCCTCGGCTGCATAGCTGCAATCAGAAAAAAAAAATCAGTATAGTTCAGAAACAAAAAGTAAAAACAAAAGTGGTCAACTATGCTATACCTAAGGAGATGACCAAACTAAGACCGGCATCATAGAGAGCTTATTTGATCATCAGCTCTCTCTACGGTGGAATTGCCATGTCCTTCAGTCGATGAAAATCTTTCCGATCATCAACCTCCACCCGACTATTCTCGTTGGAGCTGGTCTTTGGATCACCCCAGCATGAAAGAAAGCCCTAGGGAGAAGGAGAAGAAATAAAAAAGAATTAGTTCTTCCATCCATGAATGGATGATGGAAGATCGGTAATGAAAGAAAGATCTTTTTTTGAGTTGAAAAATCACTAACTCTTGGCTTTTGGATGGGGATGAAGGATAAAGAAAGTTCGAAAAAGAGAAGGACAATGCTTAGTCGATATGAGCCAACACGGCAAAGCAAAACTGATGATTAGCCGGATGGAGTTCGAAGCCAGCTGAGCAGGACAGAGACTGTAATAGTCAAGAAGATTTCGAACAAATTCTAAAATTGGAAACCGAAGATCGGCTTGAAGGTCTTCAACATAGAATACAATCTAACTCAGAGGAGGGGAGTTCACCCGACTATCAGAGCCAGGAGCGAAGAGCTGATACTGCTTCGGGATACGATACTACTCCTGGAGTCGTTCAATATTGGATCCGGATAGAGAAGAAGCCTCCACTTTCGAACCCAAAGGAGAGTCGTCGGTTGGATTTCTCGATCGACTATCCAGAGAAGAAGAAGCCCTGGCCATGAAGATGAGAAACTAGAGAAGAAAACCCTAAAATGAAAACCCAAAGGAGAGGACCCAAGGAGAAGGGAGAAAAAACTTAACCTGAAAGCCAAAAAAGGGACGGAGAAGAGACCCTGGAGCTCTAGTACTGGGGCGATCTTCCGACAGAACCTTCCGCAGTAGTGGATGGTGACAAAATCCAAAGTAAAAGTTTGTCTGAAAGCGACTACATATATATAGGACCCCTCAACGATCCAGATAAAATTAGGCAAAATTAGATTTTATCAGATGACGACACATGACAACATCTAAACCGACCATTGGTCGGATGGTTTGATGCACTTGCTTCTAATCGTGCCACCTCATCATTATCCATGTGAACAGCTCCGGCATAATGATGTTCGGACATATGGTCAAGATCTACTAGTCAGAATTAAATCATTCGGTACTAAATTATCTTCCTGAAATGATGTCTGGTGCCAAATTATCTTGTCAAAATGACAGTCTAATAATAATTTCACAGCTATCAAAATAGCAAAACAGTCGAAGATCTCTCTATTCCAAAATCTCATAAAGGCCAGCAGCTGAGTCGGGACTTGAGGCAACATGTGATGACTCCTTTCGTCCAATATAACAGACCATGTGATGATATACACGTCAGACCATCTTGCACTTGGGAGTGAGGGGCAACTGTTGGGACAATACAATCGACCTCCGACTCGATCCTACATCGATCGAATGAACATATTACGCTGACTCACTCATGATCGGTTAACCGACCGACAGTCAGCTATTATTAACCAACAACAAACAACTCAGTTAATCTCTGATCGAAGACCATCGACATATCAGAGTTACCGACCGATGCTCATTTAGATTTTCAGAACTACTGACTTACCACTATTACCGACATATAATTGGTTTATCTTTTCAACATGCCTAACCGTTATAAATGATTATTGATTATATATCACGATTATTAGTGGGCATAAACAATCCATTAATGCCATGATTATGGCTCGATAATTTAGCACCATTAAAAGCAGGACCACATGCTCGATGGTTACATTAGAATCATCTATAAAAGGGAGGTAAATGAACAGTACAGATAAGATAATTCTGGATGAAGATTTTGTCACTTTAAATTCTCTTTATCTACTGTTCACCAACTCTTTCTCTGACTTAAGCATCGGAGGGTCTCCGCTAGACACAATTCTAATATGTGAGGACTTCGTTTTGCAGGTGCTCTTCACCAACAATAGGCGCAATAGGAGATTGACCGCAACATGCTTGTATGATTTTATCCAACTTAGACCTAGCAAATAGAGTTAATTTGCCCTTCTAGGTATATCCCTTTGTATACCTTTTCTATAGTCTACTCATCAACTTCAGCCTCATATTCTCAAGCAATCCAAGAATGGATTTACTCTTAAACTTCTCTACCCATTGACTGAAAAACTTACACATATTATTTATAATGTGGTCACTCCAAGCTTCTGAATAAAAAGCTTGTCTTACCCATATTGATAAAGATATTTTTATCATGTGTTGATAAGCTTCAGTATCATACTCCTTCGTTCTTTTCATTGTATCTTCAAATAGCAGCTTATCATATACTTTGATAACATTTCAAAAGTCAAACCTCAGTAACAAACTAGAAAACTTTGATTTAAAATTATTATACAGATATCTAGTACAAAAATGGTAACTGGCATCAGAGAATGTTTCAGAAACTACCTCAACCAAATTCTACACATCGATCAGGCAGCATGAGTAATGCACATAGATGTTATTTGAAGGGCTACATACAAGAATTGATATTAAGACTATATTATAAAGACTACAAAACTCTAAAATATGAAACTAATTATATTATAAAAACAAATATATAAATCAGACTATAGATTTACATCAAATATACATGAGACATACAATTAATTAAACCAATTAGAAGCAATCAAACAACTTGTAAACAAATTTAAACTTGTAGTATAAAAGAGTTTATATCTTTTGCTTATCAGACATTATAAGCAATATCTTGTCGACTACTACAACTAATACAAAGATATAGATGTTCCAAAAAGAACCTTTGGCTATCCTTGTACTCCATCTCCACCACACCATACATAGGGAATAGGCCCTTGTTCCTATTAATTGAAACTACACAAAGTAGTACTCCACCATAGAACCCTTTTAAATGGCATCTATTTAATCCTAAAAAGGATCTACACCTCTTCGAGTAGCCCTTCTTCATTGTCTCAAAGCATATAAACATCCTTTTAAACATAAGAGGCTCTTTGTCTTGCACGGAACTCTCTTGGCATTGAATCTTCATCAATGTACCATGATTCTATATCCAAAGTATTTCAGCATATCTAGATAGCTTAAAATAGGATTCACTATATTTTTTTTTTCAACCTCTTCTAGTGCCTTTCTTTTTGCTCTATATAATCGCATCATGTGTGGCTCAACACCATATTTTTCAGCCAAAATTTGGTACATTAACTCATCACTCAAATGTGGTTCAGTTTTTAAGTGAGGCTCTAATATTTTAGCTATCAATTTGGACTTTGCATTATGATTCTTTATAGGCCTTACACATGTATGATGCTCCTATAAAGTTTTTATTATGAAGGTTCTACTATCAGATTTGGATACATGAATTCTCTAAGTACATTCTTAACCTAAGCAGTGGACAATCACTCTTTCTAGTTTATTTTTAATCTTTTTAAGTTCATAGCCATCCAGAACTATATAATCTCTCAATGTATTTTTAAACTCATTCACATCTACAAATAGATGGCCTTTCTAAACATAATGTGCCCCCTTCTGCAACCTTAAATGATATGCCCTTTATATTCAACGAGGAGAAATTTCTCTTTTTTTCCTTACAATTGGAGTCCTCATCACTATTCAAAGGATATATTAATTCAATAGAATTCACATCACTCAATTGATCATCACTATCATCACCCTCAGATCTCTCATTCTCACCCCATCAGTTGAATCATTCCCATCTCCATCATTTGATTCTTCCTCCATCATCCATTCACCATCATCTGAGTTAGAAAAGGAATAAACTTCTTTTGACAACTCAGACACATCATCTTTTTTGCAAATTTGACCATCAACCTTCACTTCTCCTTCAAGTTGAACTCTAACAACATCTTCAACTTCCCCTCCTCCTCCAACTTTCCCTCCAATTTGATTTTCATTTTGAGCATCATCTACATCCCATCCACAAGGAATAACTATAGAAGGGACTGGATTGTCTACATCTCTTTAACAAATAAGTATATCTCCTCCACTCCTTGATGTGTGCTTAATATATGAATCACATTATTGTCATTCTTGATCAGAAATCTACTCCCACATGAGATAGTAAGATTTATATTCCTCTTACCCATGAGTTAGTACACATCAACCACTATTTTTAAATATGAATAAAGATCTTTATCTACATTGTCAATCTAATATTGTCAGACCCCATAGTGCACAACCAAATTCTGATAAGTCATTACACCTCTATACAAATCAATCACTATATTAGCTAGTGGACCATTTGAAAGATGGTATTACAACCATAATGAAATATTTACAAACACTAAGAAATTACTGCATTATGCTTTGTATCTTTATACTGCTATCATTTAAAATATGGTATTACAACCATTTTATATCTTAAAATCACAGCCACTAACCAACAACCTACCTAGAATTGGTTAGATAGCCAAATCATAGGTGGTTGTATCCATTACAGCTATATCAAATCATGCCCTTCTAATATTTATCTTTGGGTTGAAGGTTCAAAGTTAAAATACAAGTGATAGCAATGGGAACAAACTAAATTTTTAGCACCATAAATCTTTTTGTATAAACTTTTTCTAATCAAATAAGTTAAAAAGCTTTGCTAATCAAATGACAATACTAACAATAAATAACTTGTATCATAAGTTGAAGATGCTATAATCATCCATATATTTACATAATTCCATCATAACTTATTTCTTAATTAAATAGCACATGTTAAGGAGGGATTCCGTTTGACTAGCAAATGTAAGATATTTGTGGCCAATTTTACAGTCTTAAGATGCTGATTATATATTTCATTTTTATTATATGTTTCATTTCTTCAAATAAAATCAGCCTTCATGACTTAGCAGCCCAAAAGAGGTTAATCAACTCATTTAAGTATTCGAATGCTCTTGTCACTATTATTAAATATGAAAAAAGAAAAAGAAACCAACAAATCCATTTTCAAAATCCTGCAATTGGTCTAATCTATTTAGAGATAATGATTAATCACATAACTGTTTTTATCCTCCCTATGAGATTTCTATGTCAAAGCAAGGAATGCTGGGAGAAACTTTTGAAATATATAGAATATCTTAATCAGCTAGCAGGCCACTAATTACATTTAATAAAATGAAGGAGAAAAATGTATAATACTTGAAACATGTGAGGAAGGAGATTACCAACTATATTTTTACAGATACTTATACTTCATTTATCATACTATATGATGAATGGAACCATCTATGACTATTTTAAGAAAATCTACTATATTTCTATTACTAAGCAACAAAATTGAACAGTAAAGAGAAAATCTGCTGTCAATATATTAAGATTCCATACATGCAGTTGGAGACAGATGCATGCATGGTGAAAAATAAAAATTATATATAAAAAAATATATCGTACCTCGAACAACAAGCAACAGATTCTCTTTTGCTTGCAAGGGCTTCCTTGATCAAGAGATGTTCTTTAATTTGGCGAGAATATTAAATGAGATGGGTGGATTTCTTGATCACCAAGTCCTAATCTTAGGGGAAAAGAAGATGGAATGAGTAGAAGGGGAAGAAGACGATAAAAGGGGCGGCTTTTACTGGCATCTTTTTACCAAACACTTATAGATAGCAATATCATCATTTTATAATTTTGAAATAGTTTGAGTAACGTCTTTACAATACCAGAGTGTAAGTGTAGGTTTCGCAAAATATTTGATGCAAGTATAATAAAAGAAAACCTCAAGGGTTTTTGTAATTTGCTCTTCTTTTTAAGATATCTTATATCTACTTGATATTATATCATACTATTTCAATTTTTATAATATGCATTTATATATTATTTAGTTATTTTTTGTGGACGTATAAGCTAACTCATCTATCTATCCATTTGGATCACTAGAGAATTCAAGCAAATCCAAGTTCCACGTTTTTATAATACTGATCCATGCAAGTTGCAACCGTTTCAATTGCCAATCTAGGCACCTATGACTAGGTTTGCTTTGTCCTCCTGCCATCCTATCATGAACTTATTAATTTCTAGCTGTTCCTGATAATTAACAGCTCGACAAGCAGCTCACTACATCATGGTCTTTTATGGGAAAACTACATCTTCTTGGATGTCAACGTGAATCAAGTTGAACGCCGTCAAGGGACCCTAAAAGGAAATGAATGTGGGTTACCGTAAGGCGGGTTGGAACTCGGGGAGGTCTAACCTACACGTCCTAGTGCATGCATGGTTTAACGTGAGGACCCTTTCTTTTTTTCACCAAAAAAGTGGATGGAGGGAGAGTCATAATTAAAAGATAGGATGAAGGAACGTTAGTAATTGGACATGCCCCGGTATTCAAGGAGAGTAAGAGGGAGAGGTCTTAGTTCTACTAAAATAAAATAAAATAAAATAAAAGGTTCCATTGGAGGCTTAACCTTGGTTTCGGATCCATATCCGAGTTCAAAAGATCCCCTTCCATCGAGTTTGGATTAGTCTATTATGGTTTACTTGAGTGGAGCCAGCTCGGTCTCCCCCTTACAACATTGTATACTCTCTTCGAGGCCATGTTGATTTGCAGATATTAGTCACGTTCTTAAGTGGCTCAGAAACGAAGGGGCAAGGTGCTTTGTATCACCAACTGCAATAGGTGAATTTGAAAGGCCAAAGAAGGGAAACAAGGAGTAGTTGGTTGGAGACCCAAACCCTTGGAGTTGGAGCCTTTGGAATCTATATCCACTAAGATATTTAGAAGGGATCCCAAGTAACATGAGATGTGATTTGATTGATTTATTTGTTTGTTTGTTTAAATTGCAAAGTCAATCAAATATTAGTGGCAAGGAAACCATGTTCGAAGAAGTGTTTCCTCAAAGCTCTGTTTTGACGATGTTACGGGAAGTCCATTCTGTCCACGCCATGTCACGTGCATGGCACAAGGATGGTGGTGGAAGTCGTGGGAGTTGTTGTCACTAGGTTGAGTTCCAAGTTGCTAAATCAATATTTAACGGGCTCGAGGAATTTTCGATGGGCACTCACAAGGTTCACGGTGAATTTATTTGATTCAGTCGGTGCTGAGATGGATGACATGAAACTGCCAAATCAGTAATTGATAAATAAGAGGGAAGAATTAGAGAGATACCTTTTCTTTTATATATATATATATATATAAAAGTGGTGCCTGATTAAAGAGACTATTGGTAGGTGTCTGGTTAGGACACATCTCCTATGATTTTTTTGATACTGCGCGATGCAGCAGGAAGAAAGAAGAAATAAAATAAAAAATAATTAATTACGTGGATCAGCCAAAAAAAAAGCTCGTCTTTACGGGACATGCAAACTTTAGTATGAGAAAAAGAAATATTACAATGGGAGATCTCACCCTCAACCCTCATATATCCAATTTTTCTCTCATAAAAAGTTCTCCCTCACAAAAACTCTCTTTTTAGGAAATCCTCCCCTGAACCCCTGAAGCAACCACTATCTGCTGTCCAGGAACTTCCCTACTCCTTTTCTTCTCAGTGTTTCAGCCCTTCTCTCTCCACGGGTGTTCACTATCTTCCTAGGCTTCGGCCTGACGAAAACCACGCTGCACAAAGCCACCACACCGGCTCTTGTTCGCGGATCAGGCCCTTTATAGGCCTTAAAAACGGGTTAGATTAGGATTAGGAATCCTAATCAGGCCCAAACAAAGCCCAAAAAATCTCCCAAACCATTGGATCGAGATCGGGATCAACCCACACCCTTTGATCGCACATCGGTTCACGAAACAGTGCCGTAGACCATGAAAAATGCGTGGGAAACGTCCATGCGGTCCATGGACCTCCCTGTGCACCGTCCGATCCAACGTGGATCGGGCTGCGGGCTCCCAGCGGCGTGCCTGGGCCTGGGCCGCATCCTACACACTCGGGCCCGCGCAACCGCACCTGGGCCGTGCCCCGCCGCGAGCGACCGCATCGCCGCTGTCGGCCGCCGGCGATCCTCCATCACTCCGAATTTCGTGCCAATTTCTCTCGCACATGTCTCCTCCATTCGAGCTTCGTTTGTGGTGATCTTAGTCTCGTTGGACTCCATTTTTTATCGTGAATCTTGTTGTAGGCTTAATGTAGATCGAATCTCGAGATATCAAATCCTAATAATCTTCATCTCGACTCGATATTCGGCCTCCTCCTAACTCCGAGAGATTCTGGATCTCCTCGTCCCTATGCCCTGGGGCAATCGCTTGCTGATCATGGATGGGCAAACATGGGAGTCGAGCCAGACTGCTCAATCCCATCTCCATCGTATGCTGTGCTCCTCCTGACTGAGATTTGCTCGGGGCATCATTCTGCGGTAATAGGAATCTTATCTTGCGACATCGCTTCTCGTCCTCCCGAGTCTCCTGTCTCATGCCCGATCCACTTCTGCCTGGAGTTCCACCTCGCTCTGGGCTCCACTGGCTCCTGAAGCTCCACCTTGCACTGAGCTCCCTAACAAGTAATAATGTCCTCTCCTCCTCTTCTTTCCCTCCAAAATAATCCTATCGCTGTGTAGCACCTTTAGGATTCCTCCATCAGCTACCGTCCTGTAGCCTCTCGAATTCAGTCTGCTCAGTGAGATAAGATTTCGCCTGAAATGGGTATGTATTGGACCTCCTCCAATCTCCTTACTGTACCATCATGTATCCTCCAGCTGATCTTCCCGATGCTTCTGATCGCACAGCTCGATCCATCCGACAGATAAACAGTGCCCTCACTGTTCTCCAGAGAATCAAACTGGTCCTCTCTATAACATACATGATGGATGCATGCAGAATCTAAAATCCACTGCTGGAAAGAAATAGATACCTCGTCAGATATCTCCAAGACATCTCCCTTTGAATGGCTACTGGCCATCACTGCAACAACCATCGTCCGATCTTTGAGTTGAGAGCAATCTCTAGCAAGATGTCCCAACTTGTCACATCAGTAATATCTGATCTTGCTCAAGTCCCTCCTTCACTTAGACCGTCTTCATCGCGATCTCATGTCGCTCCATCTACCGCCTCTTACTCCTCCAGAAACCACTAAAGCTGAGCTACCGCCACCTGAACTTGAAGTCAGATTTTTCCTCCTGAGAACCTCATTCTGGAGTATCGCCGCGGTGACCTCATCCATCTTGATGGTGCTCTTCCCCACTAGAAGAGCAGTCACCAAGGACTCATACGAAAGGGAAAGTGACGCTAGCAAAACTAGCACCCTGATCTTCTCCTCGACATTCTCACCAACGCTGAGGAGGTCGGTGAGAATCTTTTGAAAATGATCAAGATGCTCTTGCATGCTCTGTCCCTTAGCCATCCGCAGCTGGTAGAACTACCTCTAAAGGAAGAGAGTGTTGGTGAGAGATTTTGCCATGTACAACTCTTCGAGCTTCAATCACAGTACTATCAGGGAAGTCTCACTAAGTACATGGATCACCACCTCATCCACTAGGTATATGCAGATGGTACTCACCGTCTGCATCTGTAGCCGTTTTCAATCCCACACCTCCATGGTGGTCGGCTTCTCCTCGCACAAGAGAGCATCGATCAACCCTTACTGGATGAGCACATCCTTCACCCTTGCTTGCCACAAGGAGAAATTGCTCTTTTCATCAAACTTATTGATCTCCATCTTAATTGATCATGTCTTCTCCATCTTCAATCTTGCTCACCATCGCTGCAATCTGCATCTTTGTACCGCCTCACTCTGATACCACTTGTTGGTGGATGTCTGGCTAGGACACCATCTCTTAGGACCTTTTTGATATCGCGTGATGCAGCAGGAAGAAAGAAGAAATAAAATAGAAAATAATTAATTACGTAGATCAGCCAAAAAAGGACTCGCCTCCACGGGACATACAAACTTCACTATAAGAAAAAGAAATATTACAAGAAGAGATCTCACCCTCAACCTTCATACACCCAATTTCTCCTTTATAGGAAGTTCTCCCTCACAAAAGCTCTCTCTTTAGGAAGACCCCCCTGAACCCTTGAAGCGATCGCTATTCGCTATCCAGGAGCCTCCCTGCTCCTTTTCTTCTCAACATTTCAGCCCCTCTCTCTCCATGGGTGTTCATTGTCTTCTTAAGCTTTGGCCTGATGAAAATTGCGCCGCACAAAGCCACCACACTGGCTCTTGTTCACGGATCAGGCCTTTATAGGCCTTAAAAACAGGTTAGATTAGGATTAGAAATCCTAATCAGACTCAAACAAAGCTCAGAAAACCTCCCAAACTGTTGGATCGAGATCAGGATCAACCCACGCCCTCTGATCGCATATCGATCTACGGAATAGTGCCATGGACTACGAGAAATATATGGAAAATGCCCATGCGATCCACGGACCTCTCTGTGCACCGCCCGATCCACCATGGATCGGGCTGCGGGCTCCCAGCAGCGCATCTGGGCTTGGGCCGGCCCGCGCGCTTGCGTGCCTGGGCCTGGGCCGCACCCTACGTGCTCGAGCCCTATGCAGCCGCACCCTGCGGCGCGCGGCCATGCCGCCGCCGCTCCGCCAACCCGCAGCCGGCCGCCGGCGGTCCTCCACTGCTCCAAATTTTGTGTTAACTTTTCTCACGCATATCACGTGCGGCCGCACCGCCGCCGCTCTGCCAGCCCACCGGCCGTCGGTGGTTATCGCTTTGGATTTCGTGCCGACTTCTTTCATGCATATCTCCTCCGTCCGAACTTCGTTTAAGATGATCTTGATCTAGTTGGACTCCATTTTTCGTTTCAGATCTCGCTGTGGGCTCAACGTGGATCGAATCTGAAGACGTCAAATCCTAATAGAGATATCTAATAAATTTATAAATTTGAACTGCTTCTCCTTGAGATAGTTTAAGCTTTTGGATTGAATTTGTGATTAGTTGTATCATAATAATATCCCTTGTGAGTCATAGCTAGTCATGCGGTCCTTCACCGAAGGAACCTAAAGTTGAGAAGAATTCGACAGCCGAGTTGGCCAAGCCATAAATGCATTCCCTCTCTTTAGAGTAGGAGCCAATCATAATGAAAGTATCATAATATTGGATGATGTTATAATCCCACGTTAACTAACAAATAAGGGTGTCATATGTTTAGTAATGTAGACTGGTCCTCCTTCCAACAATTTAGATTTTTGAACTGAGTCCGAAATATCTAGGAAACTTGTTGCTTTTTGATACATGGTCATAATGGTTTTTTAAATTTTTTTTAAATTTTTTTAACTAGGATAGCAGGAAATTTGTTTAAAAATTAGGTTAAGCTCTATTTCGACACCACCCAAAAAGAAAAAAGGAAAAAGTCCGCATTCTTAAAGTGTTTTTCGTTTTCTTCCACTTGATTTTTGCTTCTATTCAAATACTGCTTTGTACCTGCTTTCTAAAGCGGCAACCATTTGGCCAAAGAATATCAAAAAATGTGATAGAAAAAGCTGTATCTTTAAAGCTATAATTTTTTAAATAACTTTTGGTTGGGAATGTATTTATTCATTGGAAAAAAATAATAAAGAGGTAGATGTGATGATGGCTTTGTGTGCTGGAAGTAACTTATTATTGCTACCTCTTACGATAGTTATGACTGGCTAGAAGTGCACATTGGCCGAGTTGGTTTAGGTTTTAAGTTAACTAGGGAACTCCCATCAGTTAACATTGAACCAATTTAACCTGACCCAATAAAGATCTAGTTAGTTCGACTCTTCTTGGATTATCCAAGGATTAAAAAATTAACAAATAAACTATGATTTTATATGACAAATTAAACATATTTAGAATATAAGATGGATTACATATAGCATTAAATGATAAACTGAAAGGTGTTTTACAACAACAAGGTCTAACATACAAGCATGTGCGCGCACAAAAAGCACATATAATATTATATGTCATAGAGTCATACTATCTCGATCTTTATTCTCGAAACTTATGTGCCGACATCCTCTTCAGATTGGCTTCCATCTGACCCTCTCCTTGGATGCCTTCCGATCCCAAGATCAAGATCTTGCCGACGACACAAGATGAAGCTTTACGTTAATGCTGATACAGATACATCCAAGATAGAGCTTTGGTTATGTACCAATCTCGAGCTATCAGTCTATTCAGCTACATGAGCAATTAGTTGGAATCTTTTCAACAAACTCTTAAAACATGGACTAATAATTTAGTGGGCAGACTCCCTATCCTAACAGTCAAACATATCATGATCTAGTCAACCGACCTATGTAATGATATACAACTTTACCTCCATATAAAGAGAAAATTGGGAGATCCTCAAGATAAGCTCAACTCTAAAGAGAAAACGTCTTTTGTGCTCTCGCTCTTCTTTCTTTTCTTTTTTTACTATTTTCAAGCTCCGTCTGACTTTAGCATGAGATGGTTCCCTGTTGAAGAATCCTCGATGTACGTGGACTTTCTTTTGTAGATCTCTTGTGGCATCGTGGGTTTCAAACCATCCACTGCCCTCGATCACATCAGCTTCCATTGGTATTTTGATGCAACATAATATATCATAAATGACGATAGTAAAAAATCAATATTTTATTCAAAGAAATAATGACTAACTAAAATCATAAAGAAGAATCAATAAAAATTAATAATTATGAATTAATTTAGGCTGGCTCTAGGTTATGCAATCCCTTAACTCAAACTAACCTATTTAATTAATTTGCTAAAAGTTTGGATCAATCAAGATCGATGCGAACCTGTTTTGAACCCAACACAAGCCAATCCAATAGAATTGGTTCAGTTTAATTCTTGGATTGACCCAAATCTATTTACACACACCCCACTATTCTTGAGCTAAATGCTTTCATAATGTCCAGGTTTTTCTTCTACGATTTTCATTCACAACCATCACTAGTGAAGACGGTTAGGTCCTAAACATCCCAATGAGATGCTTGTGAAGCATGGTAAGCACCATTGGGAATTGATGAACCGGTCAGCAAGTTTATTAGGTAAAACGAAGTGGTATTATCAAACTTTCTCAACGAATGCTAGCAGGGGCAAAGAAACAAGTGCAATGAGCATTAGGCCAAGGAGGAGGAGAGGAATTTTTGAGATGTTTTTTTTTTAAAACAAATTCTGAAGTGATATGAGAAAATCATGATGAAGTGAAAGTTTTATGAGACCAAAATGCTGTTCTGCATTATAAAAGCTGATATACGCCATAACAATTAGTTAATTTAACACTATCTCAGTGCTTCCTAATTATATTAGAAGACAAGATAATTCTTTTGATAAAATAGTAAAATTTACCCTTCCTATTCTCCGTATTAAATCAATATATTAATAATGCATAAAATTAAACTAACACGAGTTTATAACCCCGTGCAATGCACAAAATATTTTTTTAATATTTTATTTTATTTATCTATCTTATTATATCTATTCTATATATTTTTAAAAATAATTAAAATAATAAATAAATTATAATTTGTGCATAGCATGAATTATGAGTTCTCAGATAAATCTTGTAATGATCAACGACCTTGATTCCGCAAAACTCCTTCATAAATCTATAATTTTTTATTATTTTTATCTTTAACCTTTTTTAAACCTTGATTGATGTCACGGTCGCAGCGAGCCCTTTCTCCATTTCTCTCTTATCTGTGTGCCAAATCCATCCAGGAATCGGTTTTCATCATCGAGAGCAGACGAAGAGGAAAGCTTCTCATGCGCGATCGAATAAGGAAGGTTGGATGATGCCACGCAACTCTCTTTTTTTATTTTCAAATGCCCATGTGTCAAACAGAGACTTCTTCATTGAGAGATCTCTGTTTTAATATATATATATATATATTAGATAACATGTAATATTGTAATATAAGATGATAATATTGTCATATTATGTTTAAACCTTATTGTATATATTACATATGATAATATATTACAATATCAATATCAATATCATATTAATATAATATTATATTTTATATTATCAAATTGGATATGTAAGAATTGTCTATTGTTAATCATGCTAATATTGATGTTATGTGAAGGGTGAACTAGTGCAATCGGGGGGGCTCAAAAGAAGGACCTGGGTTTGAGTCCGATCGTCACTCATATTTCCACTATGGTTTCTCGTTATAGTTCTCAGAACATAATAATATATTGATATTACATATAGTTGTAATATTATATTATATAATACTAATATTCTGCTATTGTTGATACCATAGCACATGGTCATGCTATTATCTTAAATGTATTTCAGCAAAAAATAATTGGAGATAAATCCTGAATAATCCCCTCCCTCCGCATATCTAAGGAATATGTTATATAGAGTTGTCTGAACATCTAATACGATAGCTTGGTTTAGTTATTCCATGCACAAAAATCATGAGCTGTTTAGCGGGCTTCTTTCTTTCTTTTATTCTTTCTTTTGTCAGAAAAAAAACTATAAAAAAAAAAAAAGCATTGTCAAGCATATATTCTAGGGATAAGCCTGGTTATTATGGGATATATAGATCTTTTTGTTCATAAAGTATACAAATATAATGCATCTAGATTCTAGATGCCCATATCGATTTGCCAATTTGAACACCCTTTACGTGTCTCATTTTCAATTCTTACCACGTCATGGCACAACCATAAATGTACTTAATCACTGGTGCTAGGTGAAACAGATAAATCATATCATCTTGGTGTAGATATAATCAGAGGCATGCAGCCACATATAAAATATCCCAGAATTCCATTAGGGTCACAGACATAAAGTTGCACATGACACTGCGGAATGAGCAGCATGAGAAACAACCCAATAAACCACGTTGTTAGCCTCCATGCACATGTGAGCTGCTTTAAAGGCCGAAAGCATGCTACCCAAAAAAAAAAAAAAAAGCCGAAAGCATCGGAATCATCCTCCGTAGATCGGCCGATAGAGGGTAAGTATTACCTACATGTCCATCCATTCTATTTATCCAACTAGTGACCACGTTGGAGTCGTCCTCAACCAAGATTCAGTTGGTCCCCGAGGCTGCGATGACCAAGTTGGATGCCTGCATGTATTAAGCAGCATTTTAGGGCCCTTCTATTCTTGGATGCCTACATGTATTAAGTAAGCTAACGTGGCCAAGTTGACATATTCTGGATGTTTCCTATGAGTTGCATTGAAACATGGAGGTCTGATGACCAGCACTTCCAAAGGCATGGTATAGCATGGGTGCCCTTTCATTTTGTACTGAAAAAAAAAGAAAGGAGCTGGCCTCCTAATCAAGAGCATGCTCGGAATCACCAACGTGGCACTATAAGAAAAATAATTTTTGATGATAAATTATATGTGATATCACTTATTATATACCATCTGTTACGGTGGTATGGTGGATAATTTCGGATCTATTGTGCTACCATTGATGTCTCAGATCACTGAATTATCCTTGCAGTTGCCGAACCAAACATCGAGCTAAGGTATGTGGAGCAGACCCATTTTATCTAGTCAGTTGTGTGGTTTATTTGACATGTGAGCTCCCTCCGTTGCCTCGGCCAGCTGGTTTCTTAGTGCGTGCAGCAACTGTTCATCCCGTGGATAAGCTCGGACGTAACCAACTCCCCACGATCTCGCGGGAGTAGATAAGTTATCAGAAGTAGATAAAGGCTAGACTATCTCGCCCATAACAGCATGTAACAACACATCCAACAATCCAATAGTTTCGGAACTACACGTTCCCGCAGTTATCCAATCACATCCTCTATAAATAACTAAAGCCTCGAAGACCCAGGTAAGCAATCCCTCTCAGAGAACCCGTTACTACTCTATTGTTCTCTGATTTCTGACTTGAACGTCAGAGAATCCTCACCAGAGTGAAAACTTTCAATTTAGACCTGTTGTGCAGGTCACTCCAGCACCACCATGCAAAGCCCAGTCGGCCATCTTTCGACTACAACAAAAACGAGTAGCAATAGATAGAGGAAAAGCAAAATCTTTACATTATGCCACTAAAGCAAGTTTCATCTCGTTTGTCCAACACCGTCGCCTCTCGTCAGGCGGGGGAGCTAGGCTGACAGTCAGGCACAGCTACCGATGATGGAGACTCATCCGCCAACCCAGCCAGTACTAATCATGGCGGATCAGTTCTACCTTCTCTTCTAGCAGGTCCAGAATCTGACGACCGCTGTTCGAGTGGTTTAGACTGTCCTTGCACCTCCACCGACGGCACCATAGCCTACTCAGGCTACTCCAGCACCCTCCAGCAATGCAACTAGTCCTCTCAGCAGTGCCACCTGCACCTTTTGCTGTGACGCCTCTACCAAATTTGATTTCCCAGCCGCCACCACAATCAGAGCAACTGCGGGTGCTTCCTTAGAGCCTAGAGAGGAGGCAAACCCACCAAAACTGCCTCCGGATCTGGAAACCAGCAAGGTGGCGATCTATCAGTCCGCGATTAGGGCATGATTCAATTAGGAGTGACAATTGGATCGAGTTGGATATAAACGGGTCGGATCATATACGGATCAAGCCAAAAAATCTCTAATCTGAATCTGATCTGTTTATTAAATAGGTCATATTTTGAAATCCGAGCATGTCCTATTTAATAAACAGATTATCTGATCCAACCCGTATAACCTGTTTATCAGGTAATCCACCACCAAAAAAAATAAAAAAAATGAAGGGACCCATGTAACCCATTTATTAGGTAACCCGTAACCCATAAAAAAAAAAAGAACAGAGACTGGAGGGGTTCTCACCTTCGCCACAAACTCATTCGACATATCAGCACCCGGGCGATGATTTCGCACTCTTGGAGTTGCTATAGGATGTGGATCCAGACATCACCAATAGAAAGGAAGAACCTAAGCTGGCCAAGCTTAAGGTTCCCGAAGTAGTCGGAGAGGGAGATCTCAAAGATGTTGAGCTCCAGGACATCGTTGTGGCATGTGGGCGAAGTCGAACTCATCGAAGGCGATGATGGTCTGCCCGTCAGATTGAACCTCCATCACCCGGATCTCCACCGCCAACAGTCAAAAGGAGGCCAGAAGTGCCACCATGAGAAGGAGGAATAGGCGGGGGAGGGCCATCATCGTCGTTGAAGGCTACGAGTTTTTAGATCTCGATTGCTCAATAATGACGGCGAGTGGTATGAGTAGCCGATGGGAGCGAGCAGCAGAGCGAGTGGTAGAGGGGATGGCACTGTGGGGGTGATGACATGGAGGAACTCACGAATCTTGATGTGTCGGCATGGAAAAGGGAGGCGACGGGGGGTGAGGCGGTGAGATTTAGGCTTTAGGGCTTTTTGGGGAAGGAGAAGAGGAACAGATGAAGTGGGGCGATGGTCGACAGATCATGAAACTCAAAACTCAGAAGGGATCACAGTTGGTTAAAACTTAAAGCTCGACATGTGACCACTATCGGATCACGGTCGACGGATCACAACCACCGATGAAAATTCATATGGCTGCTCAAATTTTACCACAATCCCATGGTCCAAATATTTTAAATAAAAATAATAAATGGGTTAAATAGGTTGGATGGGTTGAGAAATTTAAATCCAAATCTGACCTGCTTAATAAATGGGTTAAACAGGTCGATCCGTTTACGATCCGAATCCGTTTAAGCCAAACCCAAACCTGTTTAAGGTGGGTCGAATGTAGGGTGGGTTGATGGGTTGGGTCATATTTTGTCACCTCTAGATTCAACCCCTGAGCGCAGTTCTCCTCAGCACTCTGAGGCCTACACCATTTGGGATCTGGCTATAAAAAGATG
Source organism: Elaeis guineensis (assembly GCF_000442705.2). NCBI lineage: Eukaryota > Viridiplantae > Streptophyta > Magnoliopsida > Arecales > Arecaceae > Elaeis > Elaeis guineensis. Next base: position 109,761,632 of record NC_025998.2, read on the forward strand.
GTTTCAGGCTCTTGACAAGAAGATGGATAATGCTCTCAATAATAGTTCGTCGGTGCAGCCTTACGAAGGGTTCAATAGTAAGCCGCCCTTCACGCCAGAGATAATATAGGAGCCACTCCCTCAGCACTTCAAGGTACCCCAATTTGAGATTTATGATAGGACCACCAACCTTGTCGATCATTTGGAGACCTTCAAGACGATGATGCTCCTTCAGGGAGTGACAGATGCCATTCTCTATTGAGCCTTCCCCACTACTCTCAAGGGGGTCACTCGATAGTGGAATTCGAGCTTGAAGTCGGCCTCCATTCACTTTTTTAAAGAATTATATCGAGCCTTTGTCGGTCACTTTGTCAGTAGTCGGCAACAGCAGAAGTGGTCCGACTACCTCCACACCATCAAGCAGGGGGAGGACGAGTCAATCCATGCCTTCTCAACCATTTTAATGTGGCAACCTTGGAGGTCTGTGACCTAAACCAGTCAATCATGATGGCCGTAATGATGGGCGGCCTATTGAAGAATGATCTTAAAAAGTCATTAATAAAGATTTATCCCTGTGACTTTCCAAATATGCTTGCTCGTGCGGAAAGGTTGTTGCCCAGCTATGCAACCCAAGAGGGGGGGGGTGAATTGGGTTTCTAAAAAATTTTAAGCCCAACAGATTACTTATGAAGATCAAAACAAAAACTTTAATTCAATATTAATTACCTAAGGCAGGAATGCAAGAATATAATAAAGAAATAAAGTGAAGAGATAAAGCACACCACAAACACAAGGATTTATAGTGGTTCGGTGCTAACCTTGCACCTACATCCACTCCCCAAGATCCTACTTGGGAATTTCAATCCACTATCCTTTGTATTCAACCTGAATACAAAATGTCGGAAACTCCGACACTAGCTATCCCAAGCTAGAACACTTGTTTCTCGGGTACAAGTAAACCCAAAACACTCCGATTTCAGGTTCGGATCAACCTTTCCTTGTTTTGGAAATCCTCCAAAAACAAGAACAAAAACTCACAAAGAGTTAGAAAATTTAGAGAACAAATTAATACAATAACAGCTCCTTTAAATGAGCGAATATAACAATAAAAGCTTTACTCAAATGAAGAACCCCTTTTTCGGAATTTCTCAAAGTGGATGAACGCTTGAATGCTTGAGAAGAGGTTGATTGTTGATTGAAGATCTCTTGAAAGCTTTGAACGATCTCTAGATCAAGGTTGAAACAATAGGCGTGAAGAATTCTCTCCTTGAAAGATCTTGCTTTTCTCTTTCACAATCTCTCTGGTATATTGTGGATCCTCTCTCTTTTTCTTTTTGGATTTTTCGTTGATCTCAGGCTTTTTCTTGCAAATTTCGGATCCTTTCTTCTATTCTTCTCTCTCTTTCTCTGCTCCTCGTCTCTTTTGATTTCACGTTTGATCCGCTATTTAATCTGCAATTTCTTTCACCATTTAAAGCATTTTGTAGCATTAGAAGCAAGAGAAAATAATTTAGGTAGATAAAGAGCCGTTAGAGGATTTTTAGGAAGCATAAATGGCAATTAAAACGGGCAAAAAAATAGCCGTTGCTGACATTTCCCGTCGCAGGGGTCGACTCATGAGTCGACTCATGCTTCAGGGGTCGACTCATGAGTCGACCTCTGTTGCAAAAACCAGAGAATGCTTTTCTAGAAATTTTTGGCTCAAATTAGCAGGGGTCGACTCATGAGTCGACTCATGCCTTGTGGGTCGACTCATGAGTCGACTCACAGGTCGTGCCAAGCCAGAAAACTAGCGTGCCAAGGAGAATTTTTGCGTGCCAATCAGCTCACAGTGCCATGAGTTGACTCATGAGTCGACTCATGCACTTCAAACCTTCATAACTTCAAAAATATAAGTCCAAACACAATAAAATTTTCACCAATAGATTTCAAATCATTTGTTCTACCAAATGGTACTATCAAATCAAGATTTTAGTGAAATTATGATTTTGCCCTTGAAGAGCATAAGGACTTTTTCATTTTAAAATTATTTGTATCCCTTCAATCTGCTTTGTAATCATCAAAATCAATCTAGGAGCAACAATCTCCCCCTTTTTGATGATGACAAAACATTTGAACAAAAATACTTATGTTAATGCATTAATTTCAAAAGAATCCATTATAGGTGTATATGCTTGAAAAGAGTATGATTCTTTTGGCATGTAATATAAATGCAAAAATAGTTTGTCCATTTTCTTAAAGATTTGAAAAGGATATTAGATCATTTTGAGTTTAAGATATATCAGAGCAAGAGAAGATAAATAACTTTTGCAATGTATCAGAGCAAGAACAATAATTTTTACAATGATATCAGAAAAGATTTTACAATGTATCAGAGCAAGAAAATTTTATAATATATCAGAGAAAATTTCACAGTGTATTAGAGCAAATGTCAGAGAAAATTTCACACTGTATCAGAGCAAATGTCAGAGAAAATTTCACACTGTATCAGAGCAAAAAAAAATATATATCAGAGAAACTTTTTCACTGTATCAGATCAAATGTTATAATTTATCAGAGAAACCTTCACACTGTATCGGATTAAATTTTATCATGTATCAGAGCAAGTTAAAAGAAATTGTAGGGTGTATCAGAGTAAAACAAATTTCTTAAGATGTATCAAGGTGAATAAAATTTCAAAAGATGTATCAGAGCAAGTTTGAATTTTGAAATATATCAGAGCATAAAAAAAATACTTATTTGCATTGTACTTATGATTTTGCTTTTGATGGATGACTTTTTGTTTAAGTTCTGTCTGATACCAAATTTCGATACCAAATTTCTCAAAGTTTTGTTTAATCTTTCAATCCTTGTTTTTGTTTAATTTCTCCAATATTTATTTAATTTCTTCAATATTTGTTTTAATCTTCCAATCTTTGTTTTTGTTTAATTTCTCCCCCTTTTTCTCATAATTTAGGGTTTTGCTTTTTGTCTAATTTTAATTTTTGTTTTTGTTTAATTTCTCTCTCTTTTTGACATCATCAAACATAGTTAACTCTTCCTTTTCTTTTTCTGAAATATTCTTTAATTTCTTCCTCTTTAGAGTTTTTTTTTACAGATGTTTGCTCCCCCTTAATATAGCAATTATCAACAGCAAACAACAACAAGGAGAAGACAATATTTCAACAAGAAGAAAATATATAACCAAAATATGATCATTACAGAGAGGTAGAAATATAGGTAAAAGATGATTCCATTAATATCATAATTGTTTCAATACATAGTTCTTAAAAATAAAATTCAACCAGCTAATTGTCAATACATGGCCCCGAGGTATAGATCCTAGAACAAGATACTAACTCCTAGGACCTAGTAAAGATCAAGATAAGTCAATGATCGGAGTCATCAGATATAGGGTGAGGAGATGATGGATCAGAAGTGCATCCTCTACCCCGTCTGCCTCTGCCACGAGTAGGAGGGCGAGATGAACTGGGTGGCTGAGAATGCTGAGATGCTAGGGCTGATACCATGAGTCTGATAGAATCAAGTACGTTCAGTGCTCTGGAAACAGATTGAAGTAGAGCAGTGAACTGGGTGGTAGCATGCTCACTCGATCCTCGGATCTCTTTCCTCAGTAATTCATATCCACCTTCTAGAGCTCCTCTGAGCCTACCAGCCTCAGCAGTGAGGTCTGTGACCTCAATAGTAGACTCCTGTGGCTGGGGATGGGCCAATGCAAGGACTTGCCCCTGCAAGTCAAGAACTCTGCCAGTAAGTCTCCAGACTATATCCTCAAGCTGCTGTATCCTGATGGACTGATCTGAAATCATCTGAAATACAGTGAAGATGTGGGGAGTAATGGTCTGATCAGAAGAGGTAGCTCCAGGTGCAAAAGAAGTACTACTCCACTGGCTAGACAGCAAAGAAGCCACACGCTGTGAAATATGCTCGATCTGATCATCAGCCAGTCTGAACTCTGAATGAGGTGCTCTGCTCTCTGGCTGATACACTGGTGTGGGCATCCTAGTAAACTCAGAAGGGCCAGCCTCAGTATCAGGAATGAACTGGGTATCTGGTGAAGCTACCCTGAAATCATGTACAGGAGAAGATGGACCTTCTTCTTCTACTCTGCCTTCAGTTCTGTCTTCAGCTCTTTCCTCAGCTCTCTCCTCAGCTCTTTCTTCAGAGCCCTTGATCCAACCACCAACAGTCTTTGTAATTCCCATTCGGTGCAGGCTGTGTTGGTTGAAAGTGTCCACATGTGAGAGCTTGGTAGGTGTCTCCCCCTCACAGCTAACTCCAAACCTCCTGAATACTCTAGTAAGAGCCATACCATAAGGCAAGTGTGCCTTGGATCTGTTCAAAGTTTCTCTCATGGCCTCTATCATAAGTGCGGAGAGGTTTAGGGGGTCTGAGTGATGACATAAAACATGACACATACATCTCTGCCAGACAGTAAGTCATGTCTACCACTCATAGGAAAGAAGAGTTTTGAAACTATCTGATGCAGGACCCTCATCTCAATGGACAATAGCTTTGCTTCCAATTTATTTAAACTTCCTGAAAAAGTTTCTCCTAAGATAATTCTGATCCCTTCTTCTTTAATTGGGAGTTTCATATATGAGTATCCTTCACTAGGCAACTGAAGTATTTCTCCCAATATTCTAGAATCCAAGCATATATCAATTTCCTTTACAGTTGAAGTCACTGACCCGTTTCCATAATTCAGGTTCTGGTAGAACTCTCTGACTAGATCAACATAGGTGACTTCCTTAAGGGAGCAGTAAAGTTCCCATCCTTGATTTTTGATCTTGGTAGCAAAAGTAAAGCCTTCTTTCTCAAAGAACCGAAAATCTATGTTTTTCCCGGTTTCTACTTTTCTATCAGAAAGAGGATTTACACTGGGGCTTATTGAGGATTGAGAGGGACCTTGAGAAGGTACTGAAACTGGAGTGAAAACACTAGAAGACTGAGCATGCCTTTTCTTTCGGACAATTTCCTCAGGCTCTCGGATTGATTTCCTTCTTTGGGGAAGTTTCATCTTTGGAGCCATATCCAATAAAGTAGCAGACAAGGAGACTTGAATTCAGTGGAGGAGGGATCACAAGAGAATAAAGAGAGATTTTGGAGGAGAAAAGAAGCGGATTTTGAATGAACGGTGAAGTTCTAGGGCACGTTCCACCCGCGCCGAGCAATGCGAGAAAGCACGAGAAATCTCTTTTCCAAGGAGGCGATTTTTGGTGGAGAGTAGGAGGGAGAATTGCCTCAGAATTGATCCTTGGATTTGGAGCAAGAAGAGTTGGAGAAGACGGCTTTTGGAAGAAGAACGATGGGAAGATGAGTCGTCTCACGAACAGGGTTTCCCGTTTAAAAACAATGAACCCGATGGAAGTTTGTGGGATTTACAAGTTTGCCATTGAGTCGACTCATGGGGGTCGACTCATGAAGTTCAGAAAATCAGAAAAAATGTGAATAAATTTCAGAAAAATTTGAAATTTTGGGAGAAGGAATTTTGCTCAATGATAAGTTTTTAGAGTGAAAAATCTGAGCTTTTGGGATCAGGATGGATGTTGAAAATTGAGCTCTAATCAATTCTTTAAAAATTGAGAAATTTTAGGCAAATGGATCTAGAATTCCTAGATTTTTCCTAATTTCACAGAATCTATCCTCACTAAGGGCCTTTGTAAAGATATCGGCTAATTGATTTTCAGTACAAACATATTCAAGAATTATATTTTTGTTTTGAACATGTTCTCTTATAAAATGATGTCTTATTTCAATATGTTTGGATCTTGAGTGTTGTATTGGATTTTTAGATAGATTTATGGCACTTGTATTATCACATTTTATTGGTGTTTCATTAAGTTTGATTCCAAAATCTTCGAGTTGTTGCTTAATCCACAAGATTTGAGCACAACAACTTCCGGCTGCAATGTATTCGGCCTCAGCCGTAGACAGTGCCACCGAATTTTGTTTCTTGCTAAACCATGAGATTAGGTTTACTCCAAAAAATTGGCAAGTTCCACTTGTGCTTTTTCTATCTAATTTACATCCAGCAAAATCAGCATCTGAAAATCCTAACAAATTAATTTGTGAGTCCTTAGAGTACCATAACACTATAGTTTGTGTACCATTTAAGTATCTAGGGATTCTTTTAACAGCATTCAAATGAGATTCCTTAGGATTAGATTGATATCTTGCACATAAGCAAATACTAAACATGATATCAGGCCTACTTGCAGTTAAATACAATAATGAGCCAATTATATCTTTGTAGTATTTTAAGTCTACGCTTTTACCTTCATCATCCTTGTCAAGCTTACTTGAGGGACTCATTGGTGTGCCAATTGGTTTGCAGTTCTCCATTCCAAATCTTTTGAGTAGTTCCTTGGTGTACTTGCTTTGGGTGATGGAGATTCCCTCTTTTGATTGTTTGATTTGGAGTCCGAGGAAGAAGGTGAGTTCTCCCATCATGCTCATCTCAAACTCTCCCTGCATAAGCTTAGCAAAGTCTTGACAAAGGGATTCATTAGTAGACCCAAAAATTATGTCATCAACATAAATTTGTATAATTAGCATATCATTTTGGTTTCTTTTAATAAATAGGATTGTATCTACATTGCCTCTTGAGAAACCATTATTTAGTAGAAATTTGCTTAGCCTTTCATACCATGCTCTAGGTGCTTGTTTTAGACCATATAAAGCTTTATTTAATCTAAAGACATGATTGGGAAAGCATGATTTTCAAATCCAGGGGGTTGTTCTACATATACTTCTTCAGAAATATATCCATTTAAAAATGCACTTTTAACATCCATTTGAAATAGTTTGAATTTCATAAAGCAAGCATAAGCAAGTAGAAGTCTAATGGCTTCTAATCTAGCAACAGGTGCAAAGGTTTCATCAAAATCAATTCCTTCTTCTTGATTATATCCCTTAGCAACCAGTCTTGCTTTATTTCTAATTACATTTCCATGCTCATCTAATTTATTTCTAAAGACCCATTTTGTACCAATTATTGAATAATCTTTAGGTCTTTTCACTAAGGTCCAAACATTATTTCTTTCAAATTGATTAAGTTCTTCTTGCATAGCATTAATCCAATTATGATCATTCTCAGCTTCTTCAAAAGTTTTAGGTTCAAGTTGAGATACAAATGCACAATGATTAAGTACATCTCTAAGTGAAGAACGGGTTTTTACCCCATGCATAGGATCACCAATTATTAACTCCTTAGGGTGGTTATGAACATACCTCCATTCCTTGGGTAAGTCATTTGTACCTTGAGGTTGTTCTTGAATTTCTTCACCTTTCTCATTTTGTTTGACTTCTTGATCCTTGTCTTTTGGAGTTGCTGAGTCTTTCAGAGTGATCTCCTTCATACCTTCTATTAGTGGATCTGCATCATCAACACCCTCATTCTTCCTTGAAGGAAGATCGTTAGATTCATCAAAGACAACATGTATGGACTCCTCAACTACTAAAGTTCTTTTGTTGAAAACTCTAAATGCTTTACTAGTGGAAGAGTAACCTAGAAGGATTGCTTCATCTGATTTTGCATCAAATTTATCAAGTTTTTCTTTGCCATTATTTAATACAAAACATCGGCAACCAAAAATATGAAAATATGCAATATTTGGTTTTCTTCCTTTCCAAAGTTCATAGGGGGTTTTCTTTAAAAATTGTCTAATTAAAGCACGATTTAAAATGTAACATGCTGTGTTAATAGCTTCTGCCCAAAAATATCTTGGAAGGTTGCTTTCACAAAGCATGGTACGGGCCATTTCTTCTAAGGTTCTATTTTTCCTTTCTACTACCCCATTCTGTTGGGGTGTCCTAGGAGCAGAGAAGTTATGGCCAATTCCATTTTCATCACAAAAATTTTCAAAGTCATGATTTTCAAATTCTGTTCCATGATCACTTCTAATATTTTGAATTGAAAACCCTTTTTCATTAGTGACTTTTCGATGAAATTTAGTGAAAATTTGAAAAGTTTCATTTTTGTGAGCTAAAAAGAAAACCCAAGTAAAACGAGAGTAATCATCAATTATTACAAATCCATATCATTTTCCTCCTAGACTAGTGGTTCTAGTTGGTCCAAATAAATCCATATGTAAGAGCTCTAAAGGTCTAGAAGTTGAAACAGTGTTTTTGGATTTAAATGATACTCTAGTTTGTTTACCTAATTGGCATGCATTACAAATTCTATCCTTTTCAAAATTCAGTTTTGGCAAACCGAGAACTAAATCCTTTTTAATTAATTTTGAGAGAGAATGCATGCTAATGTGTGCAAGTCTACGATGCCACAGCCAACTAGTCTCATTTATTTTAGTACTTAAGGAAACTAGGCATTGCATGTCTAATTTAGTTAAATCATTCAAGTCTACCATATAAACATTGCCATGCCTATGTCCTATAAATTTAATGCCATCGTCAATAGGACTCGTCACGATGCAAACAGATGATTCAAAACTTACTTTATACCCTTTATCACAGAATTGACTAATGCTCAGTAAGTTATGCTTTAAACCTTTAACTAATAAAACATTCTCAATGTATTTGGAGGGAGTGATACCAATGTTACCTATCCCGATGATCTTTCCTTTGCCATTATCTCCAAAGGTGACCATCCCTCCATCCTTAGCATCAAGCGTGATGAATTGTGATTCATCACCAGTCATGTGTCTCGAGCATCCGCTGTCAAGATACCATTTCCTGTTTCCTTCTTGGGATGCTAGACACACCTGCAAGCAAAGGTCACATTTCTGTCTTAGGTACCCAAGCTTTCTTGGGTCCTTTCAGGTTAGTCAGAATGGTTCCTTTTGGAACCCATATTTTCTTTGTGTTTGCATATTTGTTAGTAAGACATGTGTATGATTTATGTCCTATTCTTCCATATTTAAAACAAGTAATATTTATAGACTTGTTACTTGAATAAATATCCTTCAAAAATTTTTGTTTCTTCAGGGGTTTATAACCAAGTCCAGCCTTATCATATATAGCTTTCTGATTTTTAAGGATCATATTTAGTTTGTTTAAACTTAAGGTGAACTTATCTACTATAGATTTCAGCTTGTTCATTTCATCCTTTAAGTTTTGATTTTCTTGAATCAAGGTGAATTTTTCAATTGAAAGATTTTCAGCTTGTTTCACTAAGGACTGATTTTCCAATTTCAGCTCTTTGTTTTTCTTCCCTAGTTTCTTTAATTCATCAATTGAATCATAGAATGCTTCATGCAATTCTTCAAAAGTAAATTCACTAGTGGATTCAGAAGTTACCTCATTTTCATGTGCCATCAGGCACAGATTGGCTTGTTCTGTTGAGGTTTCCTCGTCGGAGCTTGAGTCATCACTCGCACTCCAGGTCGCCATCATTGCCTTCTTTTTGAACTTCTTTGGACCTTTCTTCAATTGTGGACATTCGGATCTGAAATATCCTGGCTTCTTGCACTCGTAGCATATAGGGGGTTGATCTTTCTCTTTTTCTTTGCTTTGTTCCCCTTTTGTGAATTTCTTTCTCATCCCCTGTTTCCTTTTTCTTAGAAACTTCTTAAATTTTCGGGTGATGAGAGCCATCTCTTCATCCTGATCTTCATCTTCAGAGTCATCCGTTTCATAATCAGGCGAAGTTATGGATTTGAGGGCAATGGTTCTTTTCTTTTTGACTTCATCCTCTTGATGTTGCTTCATGCTAAGTTCATGAGTCATCAAGGATCCAAGAAGCTCTTCTAGAGGTAGAGTGTTCAAGTCCTTTGCTTCTTGGATGGCAGTCACCTTGGCTTCCCAAGTTCTTGGCAGTGACCTGAGAATCTTTCTTACAAGTTCACTGTTAGTATAAGATTTGCCAAGACTCTTTAAACCATTGATTATATCAGTAAAACGAGTAAACATAGCAGTTATGGACTCATCATGCTCTATTTTGAACAATTCATATTTATGTACAAGCATGTTTATTTTAGACTCTTTTACTTGATTTGTTCCCTCATGGGTGACTTCTAACCTATTCCATATTTCTTTAGCAGATGCACAAGTAGAAATGCAATTAAATTCACTTGCATCTAGTGCACAATAAAGAACATTCATGGCTTTGGCATTTAATTGTGCCAATTTTTTGTCAACCTCATCCCATTCTTTCTCGGGTTTGGTTGACTCCTCACCATCTATAATCTTGGTGGGTGTGTGAGGACCATTCACTATGATACTCCACATATCATAGTCGAGTGCTTGTATGAAAATCTTCATCCGAGCTTTCCAATAGGTGTAATTAGACCCATTGAAAAGTGAAGGTCGGTTTGTTGATTGCCCCTCGGCTAGAGAAGTACCAACATGGGTTGCCATAGATCTTTGGCTCTTTGATTATTAGATCAAAGAAGGGCTAGAGCACCGGCTCTGATACCACTTGTTGCCCAGCTATGCAACCCAAGAGGGGGGGGGGTGAATTGGGTTTCTAAAAAATTTTAAGCCCAACAGATTACTTATGAAGATCAAAACAAAGACTTTAATTCAATATTAATTACCTAAGGCAGGAATGCAAGAATATAATAAAGAAATAAAGTGAAGAGATAAAGCACACCACAAACACAAGAATTTATAGTGGTTCGGTGCTAACCTTGCACCTACATCCACTCCCCAAGATCCTACTTGGAAATTTCAATCCACTATCCTTTGTATTCAACCTGAATACAAAACGTCGGAAACTCCGACACTAGCTATCCCAAGCTAGAACACTTATTTTTCGGGTACAAATAAACTCAAAACACTCCGATTTCAGGTTCGGATCAACCTTTCCTTGTTTTGGAAATCTTCCAAAAACAAGAACAAAAACTCACAAAGAGTTAGAAAATTTAGAGCACAAATTAATACAATAACAGCTCCTTTAAATGAGCGAATATAACAATAAAAGCTTTACTCAAATGAAGAACCCCTTTTTCGGAATTTCTCAAAGTGGATGAACGCTTGAATGCTTGAGAAGAGGTTGATTGTTGATTGAAGATCTCTTGAAAGCTTTGAACGATCTCTAGATCAAGGTTGAAACAATAGGCGTGAAGAATTCTCTCCTTGAAAGATCTTGCTTTTCTCTTTCACAATCTCTCTGGTATATTGTGGATCCTCTCTCTTTTTCTTTTTGAATTTTTCGTTGATCTCAGGCTTTTTCTTGCAAATTTCGGATCCTTTCTTCTATTCTTCTCTCTCTTTCTCTGCTCCTCGTCTCTTTTGATTTCACGTTTGATCCGCTATTTAATCTGCAATTTCTTTCACCATTTAAAGCATTTTGTAGCATTAGAAGCAAGAGAAAACAATTTAGGTAGATAAAGAGCCGTTAGAGGATTTTTAGGAAGTATAAATGGCAATTAAAACGGGCAAAAAAATAGCCGTTGCTGATATTTCCCATCGCAGGGGTCGACTCATGAGTCGACTCATGCTTCAGGGGTCGACTCATGAGTCGACCTCTGTTGCAAAAACCAGAGAATGCTTTTCTGAAAATTCTTGGCTCAAATTAGCAGGGGTCGACTCATGAATCGACTCATGCCTTGTAGGTCGACTCATGAGTCGACTCACAGGTCGTGCCAAGCCAGAAAACTAGCATGCCAAGGAGAATTTTTGCGTGCCAATCAGCTCACAGTGCCATGAGTTGACTCATGAGTCGACTCATGCACTTCAAACCTTCATAACTTCAAAAATATAAGTCCAAACACAATAAAATTTTCACCAATAGATTTCAAATCATTTGTTCTACCAAATGGTACTATCAAATCAGGATTTTAGTGAAATTACGATTTTGCCCTTGAAGAGCATAAGGACTTTTTCATTTTAAAATTATTTGTATCCCTTCAATCTGCTTTGTAATCATCAAAATCAATCTAGGAGCAACAAAGGTACATTCACATGGAGGAGGTTTTCACAAAAGACACCCCTATTAGTTCTATTGTGGCAGGTCAGAATAAGGAGCACTTTCCAAGATGGGAGGAGAGAACCCGCCAGTGCTCCTGGTTCCCATTTCAAAGGCAAAAAAATAGGGGCCAAAATTATCGATCTTGGAATCCTCAAAGAAGAGATCGACAACTCTCATCTCTAAGGTGTTATACTAACTACGCACCTTTAAATGTTTCTAGAAAGAAGGTACTGATGGAGGTTTGAGCCAAGCTGCCTCAGCCTCCAAGGATGCGGACGAAGTTAGAGTGCCATCGTGATCCAAATAAATACTGCTTCTACCATCACGACCACGATCATGAAACTGAAGATTGTATCCAGCTCCGAGATGAGATTGAGAAGCTTGTGATTAGGCAGAAAAGGTTGAATCATTTTGTCCGGAGGAGAGTACCTCAGCGTCGACCTTCGAGAGCTCAGCTGCCATCTCCTTTGCCTCAGCAACCATTCTCCTTGCCTCAGCTGCAACCAGCATCAGTTCAGTATGAGAGACAGAAAGCAGGGGGACATGCGGCAATAGAAGACCGACCCATACATAGAGAAATCCACATGATAACTAGAAGGTCATCTAGGTCAGAAGAGCTTCCGAAAGTGAAGAGGTCGAGGCTTGAGGATGGTCTCGAAGATGCTATTGTCTTCATTGAGTGGGATGCAGAGGGTGTGCTAAGCCCCGCACAATGATGCGGTGGTTGTAACAATGAATATTATCAATTTCAATGTACATCACATATTTATTGATAATGGAAGCTCAGTTGACATTTTGTATTACTCTATCTTCTCCCAAATGAGATTTATCCTAGATCAATTAAGTAGATTTGATATCCCAATTCAGGATTTCTCCGAAGGCTTAGTAATTCTGGAGGGAGTGATCAGGCTACCCGTCACAGTGGATACTCCACCGCAATGAACGACGATCCAAGTCAATTTTCTGGTAGTTAAACTCTCTTCAGCCTATAATGCAATCCTTGATCATCCAAGCTTGTGGACTTTAAAGACCGTAGTGTCGAGCTACCATTTGATGGTGAAGTTTTCAATCAAGAAGAGAGTAGGACAAATTAGAGGCAATCAAGCCTTGGCTCGATAGTATTTTGCTGCTAAACTCAAAGCAGAAGGCCAGCTATCCCAAGCAGAGGCTCAACCCAAACTTCCAATAGGGTTGGATGCTCGAGATGACTTGGTCGAGGAGCGCGTCCAGCCATCTGAAGACCTCTTGGAGATCCTGTTGAGGAAAGAAAATCTCAAGCAAACAGTAAAGATCGGCTCGCACCTAAATGAGATAACAAAAGGTCGATTAACTATTCTTTTGCAAGAAAATATAGATCTTTTTGTCTGATCGACTGCAGACATGCCTAATATAGACTCGGAGGTGATTTTTCATCACTTGAAGGTGGATCCAACCTACCATTCGATGAAATAGAAAAGCGAAGCTTTGTCCTGAAGTGCCAGAAAGCTATAGCTGAGGAGGTGGACAAGCTGATCAAGGCTGGCTTTATCAGAGAAGTAATGTATCTAGACTGATTGGCAAATGTTGTTCTGATCAAGAAGGCGAACGGAGAGTGGCATATGTGCATCGACTTTATCGATCTAAACAAGGCTTGTCCCAAGGATAGCTACCCGCTACCTTGGATTGACCAGCTGGTGGATGCAACTTTTAGATATGAGCTTCTTAACTTCATGGATGCCTTCTTCAGTTATAATCAGATTCGGATGACGTCTGAAGATGAGGAGAAAACATTCTTTGTAACTGACTATGGGCTCTTTTGTTATAGGGTGATGTCCTTTGGCTTGAAGAATATAGGGGCTACTTATCAGTGATAGATGGATAAGATCTTTAAAGACCAACTCGACCGCAATATGGAGGCATATGCAGATGATATGCTGGTCAAGAGCCAATTCATTCTAGACCACATTACTGATCTTCAGGAGATTTTCATTACCTTCCATCGATTTTAGATGAGGTTGAATCCAGCGAAGTGTACCTTTAGAGTTTAATTATATCGTGATATTATTGTTAGGATACCGTGATTATCAAATTAATTTTGATTTTTAAAATAAAATTTAAAAATATATAGAAACTAGCAAGTCGGATTGAATCCACAGAGAAAGCAGTGCTTTTGATTTAAAAACTTTGATTTTTTTTTAAATTTTTTTTGAGAAAGTAATTTAAATTAAAAAATAAAAATTTAAAAGTATAAAAAATAAACTTGGTACTAAGATCTACTAATTAGATCTTAACTTCTATTTGCAATAAAAATAAAGAATAAAAATTTAAAAATATATAAAAATAAATTTTATATTAATTAAAATTGAAGTTCAATTATAAAAAATTTAAAAAAATAATAAAATAAAATAAAATAAAATTATAACAAAGATCTGAAGTTGATCGATGCAGTCTTGTCGCAAAGATGGTTGACGATCTCTCCTTCTTTCTTCGTACTTCGTGGAGTGAACCGACTTCTCTCCTTCTTCTTTTTGGATCCCTACACCTTTCTTATTTTTTTAAATTTTTTTCTCTTATTTTCTCTATCTTATTTCAATTTTTTCTCTTGTTCTAGACCTCCTTATTTATAGGTAATTTTTTTTCCTTTTTTGGTAGAAATCAAAGTCCTAAAAGCCTTCAAAAACGTGTCAAACCCGTGTCACAGCTTACTGACCATTGGATCTGCATTCAATGCTCCAGATCAGCCCAAAAAATCATCGTTTATCCCCTTATATCAGTCAGGAATGTTGTGGATCGTCCGATCGCATGATGGATTGAATTCAGACCGTTGGATGGTGCAAAAATAGCTCTCAGAAGTCTTCTTTCGCTCGAAAATATTGCTGGCCATTCGATCAAACGTCAAAGTGAAGCACAGTTGTTGAATCACGTAGTTGATATAGGCCACCACCGCTTGATATGGGATGGAGTGATTTAAGCCATTCGAATCTGTGCAAAACCAATCCCAGTCATTGATCAGTGCACAACTTAGTCCACTAGCCTGTGGACCATGACTGTAGATCGCAAAACTGTGCTGTGGACCACAACTCAGGTTCTGTGGACCGACCAGTCGATGCATCATGCATCGAAGGCTTTTTAAAATAAATTTTTGAATATTTTTTCTTATTTTTTCTTGAATTTTGTGCTTGAAAAATAGAAAAAATATAAATTAATTTTTTTTATTAATTCTTCAATTATTTTGACGCTTGAATTGCTCAATTAGATTGATATTTATTTTTCATAAATATATTCTAATTTTATATTTTTTTAAAATTATTTTATTTTTATAAAAAAATTAATTTATTTATGAAATTAAGATTTTTAAGAGATGTTAGCACCATTAATTACTTAAAAATATTTAAAATAAATATATAAATATATAACTTATCACACTCTCCAACTTAATCATTGCTAGTCCCTTAGCAATGCAATAAAAGTATCACCATATTTCATTAAGCTCCCCCATTACAAAAATAGATCTAGGATTGAAAATCATTTAATAAGTATCACCAACTAAGTATTTAGTTTTGAAAGCAAATTTCATAATCAGTATAATTAAAAATTTTTTTAGATTTTATCTAAAGATCTATAGCACTTGTGCTTGTGATGGCTAACTTAGTATTTAGGTGCTAGCTTGTAAAGGATAAATATATCTCAAGAGTAGCAGGGGGCGTAGTGAGCAAAAGACTGACTGAGCTTGCTTGATGGGTTTTGTTTGGGCATTTTGCCAGTGAAGAAAATATGGTGATAGCATTGGATGTATGTTTCCCTTATGCCCTAGTAAAGTCATCAATCTCCAATTGTGACATGTTGATCAAAAAGAGACTTTCTCATTGATCACGGGTCAATCAAAGCATAGCAACAATCCTACATAAACAGGGGATCGTCAGCAGTGAAAGTCAACGGATCAGCAGCAGATTCTAGAGTATGCAAGAATCTGTCAGAGTGTTCATAATGAAGATATTGAAGAGAGTTGTGCTTCCCATCTACATTCATTTGGAAGTCTAAAAGAAGTACATCTACAAGCTTCCAGGCAAGAGGAGAGGAAGTTTCAAAGGGAGACATTCCTATCAAGGAAATGGACCAGAAAGTTCGTGCTTTCTCCTTAGAAGGAAGGTCCTCAAAGCCTCTTCATTCCAATGATCATAATTAAGAATCAAATAGCTCCTCTCAGGACCCACAATCATCTATCTTTGAGAAAGATTTGAAACCGGAGCCTCCGAACAAGGCAAACAAATGGCAGCACCTGGGTAAGAGTGCGACTACTAGGGCACAATCCAAACTTGGGAATATCACTATATGGTTTCAATCTTTGACCATGTACCTTAAAGAAATTTTTAGATTTAGGATCACAAAGTTTGATTGCACCATGTGGGAATACTTGATTTACTATGTAAGGTCCATTCCATCTAGATCTCAATTTTTCTGGAAACAAATTTAGCCTTGAATTAAATAACTAGACTTGTTGATTTGGCTCGATAGTTTTTCTTAAAATATGTTTGTCCTGAAAGGCTTTCATTTTCTCTTTATAAATCCATGAATTTTTATAAGCCTCTCATCTCAATTCATCTAATTCACTTAGTTGCAACATCCGATTGGAACTAGCTTGTTTTAAATCAAAACTCAATTGCTTGATTGCTCAATATAGTTTGTGTTCAAGTTCTATCGGAAGATAATATGCTTTTTCATAGATCAATCTGTGGGAGACATTCCAATAGGATTTTTATAAGCTGTCCTATATGCCCATAATGTATCATCTAATCGATCTGACCAATCTCTATGATCGGGCCTAATAGTCTTTTGCAAGATGTTCTTGATCTCTCTATTTGATACTTCTACTTGACCATTTGTTTGTGGGTGGTATGGTACAGTTATCTTATATGTGATCTCATATTTTTGTAGCAGTGTTCGAAGCTAGTAGTTTGTAAAGTGGATACCTCCATCGCTAATAATAGCATGTGAAAATTCGAATCTAGAAAAGATAATTTTTAAAAATAAATTTTATGACTACCTTATGATCATTGATTCATGTTGCCATTGTCTCAATCTATTTAGAAACATAATGAACGGCCACCAGAATATATTCAAAATCATTGGAAGGTGGAAAGAGTCTCTGAAATCAATTTTCCAAACAATAAAAATTTCAACTACCAAGATGGGGTTCAAAGGCATCATATGTTTCTTTGAAATATTTTCTAAAGCTTGACACCTAAGACATTCCTAGCTAAAAGTATAAGCATCCTTAAATAATGTGGGCCAGTAAAAATCACTTTGCAATACTTTGGCCACAATTTCATCCAGAAAAATATCCTCCTCAAGCCAGAGTATGACAAAATTATAAGATACTCAATTGTTCAGATTCAGGAACACACCTACGAATGATCTGATCAGTACAAATTCGAAAAAGTTCATGATCTTTTTAAAAATAATACTTGATTTGAGCAAAGAATCAATCCTTTTTTTCATTCTTAGACTAGCTATCAAAAATTTATTCAATTGCCAAGTAATTAACAATATCTGCAAACCAAAGAGCTTTTGTGTGTGAAACTATTAGAAGTTGCTCCTATAGAAAAGATTCTCCAATTGATATAGGTTCACAATCTTCAACTAAGATCCTAGATAGGTGGTCTGCTACAATATTTTTAGATCTTTTTTTATCTCAAATTTTAATATCAAATTCTTGTAGCAGTAAGATCCATCTAATCAATCATGGTTTAGCATCTTTCTTTGAGAGCAGGTATCTCAAAGCTGCATGATCTGAATAAATTATGATTTTTGATTCTAACAGGTATGATCAAAACTTTTCTAGGGCAAACACCACAGCTAGTAACTCTTTCTCAATTATGATATAATTTATTTGAGCTTCATTCAGAGTTCTACTGGCATAATAAATCACTACGGAATATTTATTTACCCTTTAGCCCAAGACAGCTCTTATGGCAAAATCTGAAGCATCGCACATGATCTCAAAAGGTAGTGATTGAAGAAAAAATCGCCTTTTTCCTTTGTAGGATCTTCCAGATTTCATCAAATTTGGGATGAAATAATTTAAAAATTTTTATTCTATGCTATTTCAGATCTAATGTATGTTAGATCTAATTTTATTATCTAATATTTAAAATCTAAAATTAAATCTAAAAGTATGAGAAGTATAGACATACCTCAAGGGTAATCTGATTACCCTGTAGATGATCTCTGCACAGCCTGAGATTCTGATGTAGCCACGCAAGCGCCTGGCCTCTACCGGTATCCACTCAGGTAGGACCTAGAATGTCTTCTCCTCATGAATCTATGCTCCAAAAATTAAAATTAAATCTGATTAGAAAGATCTTCAAAAATCTTCCTGAAGTTGGAGCAGCAGCCTGTCGAAGAAGTCCTGCAGCCTTTCTGTTTAAGGCATCACCATGCCTTGGATCTTTGCCAAATGGACGTCCAACTCCTTGGAAATGAAGAGGGGAGGGAGAACTTCAGATGGGATATGGAGAAGAGGAAGGGGGCAGCAGCTTTGATGTTTTTTCATAAAACCTTAAAAACCTAGGCGCAGGTAGGGTTTATATAGACCCTGCTGCGCTGCACAGTGCCACATCATTCGACCAATCAAAAAATTCTAATTAATTCTAAAAAAATTTTGATTAGAGTGATATCATCTGATCACATCAGATAAGAACCCCCACCCTCTCTCCTATGTTGGTGCTAACTTTGGATAAGCACAAGCAAGGGTTGGCGCCAAAGAGTCCATGTTAATCAGGACTCTTCATCTTTATCCATTTGGGGCACCCACTTTAATCCAATTGGGCTCACACCATAATCTGATTATAGTGCCCAATTCAATGTGGTTTTGGCATGTGGACACTCCATAAAAATCTTCTAATGAGCTCTTTTCAGTTTAAGACCCATATGTCAACATTTGACAGATGTCCTAAAATAAAATTGGCAGGTGACAGGAATTAGCAGGTGCTTGTCTTAAATTCATCTCATAAATTAAGATAAGCCTTTTCTGAGCTGGACAAGCTTCATTTAGACTGAGAAAAACCTTTTCAAGATTCTCTGGATGACTCAAATCATATTTGGCTCAGTAGAGATAGAAAAGATTATACGAGGAGAAAGTTAGGCTCAATCATGTGCTAGCACGATTTTCTTGAACCTAATTGGATCTTATCCAAATCAATTGGGTTAGCCCAATTGATGACATCTAGATCCTAACCCTTGTTAGTGTGACCTAGTTAGGTTTAATTCTGTATGGTAATGAGGCATGTCGTGATCTCATCATCGACATCATCGAAACTCCTTTCGATAGATCAGAACTCTTCTAATTCAGACAATTAGAATGATCGATCATCAATATCATTCTAATTGCTTCCAAAATCCATCAGTGACACCTAGCAGTATATGATGGCAACCCATCAGAACTGAAGACGAACCTCTCGGTGAAACTACCTGTGTGATTGAGTTCCTCTATCATGAGTCCCGACTGAATTAGGATTAAGGTGAACTCGTCAAACCCAACATCAGTCATATGAATTAATCGATCGATCCGAGTTCGATGTGAAACCCCAATGAAAAACTCTTTTCCATTATTTCACTCTACCATGGCTATGGGCTTAAGGACTCGATCTTTCGATCATCACAGGACTACTCCTCTCATCTACTGAGGTTGATAGATCCCATCTTGGTGTGACCTAGTTCCTACAATGAATATGCTACAGCTAACATACACTTTAGGATTTCGAATGGCTAGGAGATCGAGTTATGGTGTAGTCAAACTATAACACACTCAAGGTGAACTGTCGATGCACCTCAGGTCAAAGAACTAGACACACAACTGCAGCATTGAGTTGTCATCGACAAGAAGGTAGACTTCTTTATGACTGCTCGAGGTGGTCACACTCAGTACTCTCGTTCTCAATGAATACCTGTACTCTCGCTCCGATGTCTCCACACCATAGACTCAAGACACATCTATCCTAAGGAAGCGATCGTACACCAACCTTCCGGATCGATCACCATCCTCGTGATGATCCTATGGTCAGGAGCTATTTATGAGTTAGTTATGTAAATTCATACCTTAAATTTTCAACTCTTGAAAAAATGAATTGACATTCCTACTAACTCAAAGGATGTATCACAAACACAATGTACATAATGTGATAAAAAAATAACCCATTTATTGATTTATAGTCAAAATTATAAATTTGCCCTTAGATTTGTACAGGAATGTGTCAGCCAATCTGGCATCTAGGGCACACATCTAACAAACTCTCACTTGACCTAATGTCAATTGGCTACATATCTAAGTTTCATCTTCTCAAGGTGGACTTCGATCTTTTGCTGGCCCAATGGCTTAGTCAGTGGGTCTGCCACATTGTCTGTGGAGTCGACTCTCTTGACCTCGACATAATCCTTTTCGAGGTAATCACGGATCAAATGGAATCGCCGCTCGATGTGCTTGAACTTCTGATGAGACCTTGGCTCCTTAGCTAGGGCTATGGTGCCATTATTGTCACAGTAAAGAGGTATGGCATCCGATGACATCACTCCAAGCTCTGCGGCAAACTTCTTACACCAGAATGCCTCCTTCACAGCTTCTGATGCAGCAATGTACTCTGCCTCCATGGTGGAATCAGCAATCACCGTCTGCTTGAAACTCTTCCAGCTAACTGCACCACCATTGCAAATGAACAAACTCCCAGATGTCGACTTTCAATCATCTATATCAGACATAAAGTCTGAGTCTGTATATCCCTGAATCTGGAGTTCTCCATTTTCAAAGACTAGAAACATATCCTTAGTCCTTCTCAAGTACTTAAGGATACATTTCACAGTAGTCCAGTGCTCTTCGCCTGGATTTGACTGATATCTGCTTGTGACACTCACAGTACGGGCTATATCAAGTCGTGTACATAGCATGGTGTACATGAGGCTCCCTATTACCGAAGCATAAGGGATCTTGCTTATGCGTTCAATCTCCTCAAGTGTGCTAGGGCACATCTTCTTGGAGAGATGAATGCCATGTCTAAAAGGTAATAAATCTCTTTTGAAGTTTTCCATGCTAAACCTTTTTAGCACCTCCTCTACGTACATCTTCTATGAAAGTCTGAGCATCCTATTTGGTCTATCTCTATAGACTTTAATACCCAATATAAAGGATGCCACTCCTAGATCTTTCATAGAGAACTCCTTAGACAACCATACTTTGATTGAGGTCAACATGGTAATGTCATTCCCAATTAGGAGGATGTCATCTACGTATAATACAAGGAGGACAACTGCGCTCCTACTGACCTTTTTGAACACACATGGTTCCTCCTCGTTCCTGATGAAACCAAACATTTTGATCACATCATTGAAACGAGTATTCCAGCTCTGAGATGCTTGCTTAAGTCCATAAATGGACCTTTGCAGCTTGCAGATCCTGTGATCATCATCACTGGATGTGAAATCAATTGGCTGTTCCATATAGATATCTTCCTCAAGATGTCCATTTAAGAATGCTGTTTTTATGTCCATCTACCATATTTCATAATCAAAATAGGCTGCAACAGCAAGCAATGTATGGATGGACGTTAGCATGGGTACAGACGAGAAGGTATCCTGATAGTCAATACCTTCACGCTGACTATAACCTTTCGCTACGAGCCTAGCCTTGAATGTCTCCACATTTCCATCTATACCTATCTTTCTCTTGAAGATCCATTTACACCCAATAGGTACAATACCTTCAGATGGATCTACCAAGGTCCAGACTTAGTTTGAGTGCATCGAGTCAATTTTTGATCTCATTGCCTCTAACCATTTCTCGGAGTCGATATCTGATATTGTCCTGTCATAGGTTTTGGGATTATCACCATGAACCCCATTTCTTGTGAGGAACATTTCCTCTACATCCTCTTATATGGTACCTAAGTACCTTTTAGGAGGATGAAAAATCCTAGTCGATCTACAAGGTGGAAGAGGTTGTGTTAGGACTGATTCTGACTGATTTGGTTCCTCAGATTCTTTAGCTCGTTGCTCTTGAGAGACATTCTCCTTGAGCTTAATTATTCTTCCGATGCCACCATCTTGAATAAATTATTTTTTAAAAAAAATAGCATTTTGACTCACAATCACATTGTGGTCTTTCAAATATAAAAATAGTATCCTAATGACTCTTTAGGATATCCTATGAATCGAGCTCTAAAAGATCTGAACTCTAACTTGTCCGCCTGCTGTCTCTTGACATGAGCCAGACAACCCCAAATTCTGAGATGATTCAGACTTGGCTTCTTACCATGCCATATCTCATACGGTGTGGTAAGAATGATTTTAGATGAAACCCTATTCAATATATAAATTGCTGTCATGAGATAATATCTCCAAAAAAATTAGGAGGTCCGTGAAGCTCATCATGGAACGGATCATATCAATAGGGTCCGATTTCTCTATTCTAAAATCCTGTTGAGTTGAGGATTCCAGGTGGAGTCCATTGAGAGACTATACCATTATCCTTAAGATAGTCTAGGAACTTCCGACTAAGGTATTCACCTCCTCGATCTGATCGAAGAACCTTAATGGGCTTTTCTGTTTGTTTTTCTACCTCATGTCTGAATTCTTTGAACCTTTCAAAAGCTTCAGACTTGTGTTTCATTAGAAATACATATCCGTACCTTGATATATCATCGGTAAAGATAATGAAGTAGATATAGTTGCCTCTAGCCGGCAATCAAATGGGCCGCACACATCCGTATGTACTAAGCAAGTAGGTCTGTGGCCCTTTCCCCATGTCCCTACAAAAGGAAGTTGGTCATTTTGCCTTGAAGGATGATTCACAAACTGGATATGACTCGAAAGTCAATGGACTCAACAGCCCGAATTTTCCAATTTGTTAACCTGTCTTCCGCTATATGACCTAGCCTTAGGTGCCACAAATACCTATCATTTAGACTATCTCTAGGCCTTTTAATTCTATGGCATTCATATTTTGCTCGATATTAAATACAGATACATCAATATGTAGCTGATAGAGACGTTAATAAGAAAACATTACAACTTTATTATTTTCATAAAATATTTACAATGGTCCTTATGAAAGCTAATCAATAGCCTTCTTGTGCTAAACATGAAATAGAAATCAAATTTCTGCTTGCTGCAGGCACATAATAACAATCTCTAAGAAATAAATCTAATCCTAATGGTAATCGCAGAAGGTAAGTTCCATGGCACAGCAGCAACTCTTGCTCCGTTCCCGACCGTAGGATCATCTCCCATCCCTCAGCTCCTGCTCTTCTCAAGATCCTATATAGAAGTGACAAATGACACTAGAACCAAAGTCAAGTACCCAACTGATGCAAAAAATCATAAGATTAGATTCTAAAATGAGCATACCTCAGAAGGACATCCTTCTTGTTCTTCAGGGTGGCCAGGTACTAGAACAGTTCACTTCCAATGGCCATCTGATTAGCAGTGGAAATATTTTTCCTTTCAGCACCTTCTTCTTGGTTCTGTCTTCTTCTTCTTCCATCCACCTTCTGCTTTTGCAGACTTCTTTTTCTTTCCAAAAGACTTTCTTTGGAAGAAGATTGTTCCACAGTAAAACTGAGCCTTTTGAACCCTTCATAGAGAGCTCAGCCGTAACCAGCATGTTATTAACTCGTCAAGGTACACTGCATCTTATGCATATGAAAGTTCATGATGAACTGACCATATACATCGGACAAGGACTGAAGGATCACATCAATCTGAAAATTTTGTCTAAGTGATACCGAGCTTCTCAAGCTCCTCAAGATTCTTGATCATTGTCAAACAATGATCTTGGACTGACTGCCCATCATGCATTTTAGCCTTAAAAAGTCTTTGACAGACTTGATACTTGACTGCCGACTTTGTTCACCAAATAACTCTTGTAGTGAGCCAACATTTGGGGTAGTCAAAATGTTCTCATGTCGGCTGCAAGTCATCAGACATTGCACCCAACATGTATACCTTGCTTTGTTATCATCATCCATCCACTTTTTCAGAGACGCTCTCTGTTCAGCAGTCGGATGTGCTGGCATGGCAGGTGGGTCCTGGTCCAAGACATGAGTCAATTTTTTGAAATCCAGAATAATTCTGTAGTTCCTTAACCAGTCCTTGAAATTGGATCAGTCAATCTATGGGTGTCTAGTATCTTGGTCAGGGGGTTGAGGCAGACATGTTTCTTGTAGAGAGTCAAAAGTTTTTAGTTAGATTTTGTAATCAGACTTAACCAATTTATTTAAGAATTTTATTTTTAAATAAATTAGGCTCCCACTATTTTCTCAGATCCCTACACTCCCTTAGTAGAGATGTGAAAATCTCCATGATCAGTGATTTCTAGTGGGTGGTGCGGTCTCACCGACTGGCTCACACCTCACCTAACAGTTATTGGTGATGGTCAATCGATAAGTAACAACTCTTGTCCAATGATTCTCTAATCATGGTGCACCCAAAACTTGATCTCTAATTCATGAAGCTCACCGTGCTTGGAATATTGCTCCAATCCTTAGTTAAGTCAAACCCACCATTTGCACGAACTAATTTTGATTGGGTCCCTCACCGTATCCAAAATATTGAGCCCAACCCATCCTCTAATTCGTAGCATCCAATGCTTAATAGACATGGTTGCATCTTCCGGTGCAACTGAGCCACTGTAACAGTCCGAGAACAATCAATCCCAGAAGGCCTGCACATCCACAATGGTGGAAGACTTAGACTTAATATTTTCTTAGAGAGATTTGATTTAGGTCTCTTTAAACTTGACTTGACATAGTCATAACAATTATGACTAACCTAGTGGCATGGGTTAGCTCGAATTGTTAGCCACCTCTAATTAGAATTGGATCGACACATATGGCAGGTAAGTGAGACGATGGAAGGGATATGCCATTAACTCGACAAGAATGCATTCGAGTCGAGTAGCTCCAATTAAAAATCAGTCGGTCGAATCTGTCGAACTTACCTTAGACACCAAATTTTGAACCAAAACTAATTGGGTTAGCCTACAATCCAGACTCTAACCTCTGAGCCAAATTAGGTCTTAACTTGATCAAGTCACATCTAAATGTGATTCGACCTTGACCCAGACTTAATCCTATTAGGCTGGTCAATTATTAGCTTTCATGATCTCACCTAACTAACTCTTGATTCAGTTTAATCAGCCGCTAGACCTAATTGAGCTACCCAAGCTCGAACCCAATTTTATGAAAATATCTTAGATCTAAAATTTCAATTTTAGACCAACTTAATTTATAAGCTTAATTTATTAATTAAGTTTGAGTTCATAAATAAAATATGTAAAATAAATCTTAGGGTTTCAGGATCTAGGATTTTGCAGAAAAGTAAGTTTTGATTTCTAATTAAGGATGAACGCGAAGCACCCCTACACGTCATAAGAACACCCATTGAATGGGAGGAGAGGATCTTTAAAACCTACTTTATTCTTATGACCGGACGGCCATGAGAAATACCTTAATCAGAAATATAAATTTAACTACAAAACTAGTTAGATCTAAATTTACATATCACATATATAATTTAAGATCTAACTAATACATGTTTGCATACATCTCATGTATCAAAAATTGATCTAATTAACATACTTTAGATTATACATCATATGTAATATCTAAAAAATAAATTTAAATTAACTATTCAAAATAAAATTATTCTAGAAATTACAGAAGAATTCTACAACTAGTCTAGGCATGCAACAGATCAACTTTATGAAATAATTAAAATTTTATTTTCTATTTTTTGATCTGATTATAATATTTATAATATTGAAAAAATAAAAAATAAATTAGATCTAATTCATATTTTAATCACATTAAAACATAAACTTACAAGACTATTCATGGATTCAACTAATCCTAGTCTAGTCATGCATCTCATGCATGTTAGATCTTATTAGATTTAATTTTAAATATTTTACTTTTAGATCCTATCATATCTAATGTGATATCTGAAATCTTTTAATATTAGATAAATTAAAATTAAAATTAGATCTAAATTAGATCTAAATGAGCCATCAATCTGGCTCTGATACCAGTTGAAGGATAAACCCCTTTTCCTTATAGGATCTTCCAGATTTCATCAAATTTGAGATGGAATAATTTGTAAAATTTTATCCTATTTATTTTAGATCTAAGTCTCTAGATCTAATCTTCATATCTAATATTAAGTCTAAAATAAATCTAAAAGGATGAGAAAATAAGTAATACCTCAAGGGTAATCTGATTACCCTGTAGATGATCGCAGCAATCCTGAGGTTCTGATTTAGCCACGCAATTGCCTAGCCTCTACAGTATCCACTTAGGTAGAATCTAGATCATATTCTCTTCATGAATCTTTCTCTAAAAATTAGAATTAAATCTGATTAGAAAGATCTTCAAAAGTCTTCCTGAAGTTGGAGCAGCAGTCTGTCGAAGAAGTCCTACAGCCTTCCTGTTCAAGGAGTCACCACACCTTGGACCTTTGCCAGATGGATGTCCAACTCCTTGGACATGAAGAGGGGAGGGAAAACTTTAGATGGGACATAGAGAAGAGGAAGGGGGTGGCAGCTTTGATGGTTTCTCATGAAAACTTAAAACCTTAGGCATAGACAGGGTTTATATAGACCTGCTGCCTGCGCAGTGCCACATCATTTGACCAATCAAAAAATTTCAATTAATTCTGAAAAAATTTTGATTGGTGGAGTGATGTCATTCGATCACATTAGATAAGAACCCCACCCTCTCTCCTATGTTGGCACCAACTTTGGATAAGCACAAGCAAGGGTTGGCGCCAACTAGTCCATGTTAATCAGGACTCTCCATCCTTATCCACTTGGGGCACCCACTTAATCCAACTGGACTCATGCCATAATCTGATTATGGCATCTAATTTGATGTGGTCTGACATGTGGACACTCCACAAAAATCCTCCAATAAGTTCTTGCCAAGTGGCCTTCAATTTAAGACCCATATGTCAACATTTGACAGATGTCCTAAAATGAAAATGGCAGGTGTCAGGAATTAGCAGGTGTTGTCTTAAATTCATCTCATAAATTAAGACAAACTTTTTTGAGCTGGACAAGCTTCATTTAGACTGAGAGAAATCTTCTCAAGATTCTCTAGGTGAGTCAAATCATATTTGACTCAGCCGAGATAAAAAAGATTATACGAGAAGAAAGTTAGGCTCAATCGAGTGCTAGCACGATTTTCTTGAACCTAATTGGATCTAATCCAAATCAATTGGGCTAGCCCAATTTATGATATCCAGATCCTAACCCTTGTTAGTGTGACCCAGTTAGGTTCAATTCTGTATGGTAATGAAACATGTCATGATCTCATCATCGACATCATCGAAACTCTTTTCGATGGATCAGAACTCTTCTGATTCAGACAATTAGAATGACCAATCATCAAGATCATTCTAATTGCTCTCAAAATCTACTAGTGACACCTAGTAGTATATGGTGGCAACCCATCAGAACTGAAGATGAATCTCTCAGTGTAGCTACCTGTGTGATTGAGTTCCTCTATCATGAGTCCCGATTGAATTAGGGTTAAGGTGAACTCATCAAACCCAACATCAGTCATATGAGTTAATCGATCGATCTGAGTCCAATGTGAAACCCTAATGGAAAATTCTTTTCCATTATTTCACTCTGTCATGGCCATGGGCTTAAGGACTCGATCTTTCGATCATCATAGGACTACTTTTCTCATCTACCGAGGTTGATAGATCCCATCTTGGTGCGACCTAGTTCCTACAATGAATATGCTACAACCAACATACACCTCAGTATTCTGAATAGCTAGGAAATCGAATTATGGTGTAGTCAAACTATAACACACTCAAAGTGAACTGTCGATGCACCTCAGGTCAAAGAACTAGACACACAACTGCAGCATCGAGTTAGTCATCGATGAGAAGGTAGACTTCCTTATGACTGCTTGAGGTGGTCACGCTCAATACTCTCATTCTCAATGAATACCTGTACTCTCACTCCAGTGTCTTCACACCGTAGACTCAAGACACATCTACCCTAAGGAAATGATCATACACCAACCTTTCGAATCGATCATCATCCTCGTGATGATCCTATGGTCAGGAGCTATTTATGAGTTAGTTATGTAAATTCATGCCTTAAATTTTCAACTCTTGAAATATAAATTGACATTCCTACTAACTCAAAGGATGTATCATAAACACAATGTACACAATGTGATAGAAGAATAATCTATTTATTGATTTATAGTCAAAATTATAAATTTATCCTTAGATTTGTACAGAAATGTGTCAGCCAATCTGGCATCTAGGGCACACATCTAACAGTGGAGATATAATAGATACAAAACTAAGTGTCTGGGTTAGAGCAAAGAGAAGAAGAAGAGGGTCTTCTTCTAGGGTTGCTGTGTTCACCCCTTTCCTTCCTCCATCTGTGAGTTTTTTGAGATTGTCTCACATCTAAAACTCCTTCTCTTACTTCTCATCTTTGAAAGAGTCCAAATCAAGAAAAAAGAGGCATCTGATCGACCATCGAAGAAGGATCAGCACAGTACTAGCATACTGTGCTGATTTTCTGGATCAGAACTTCTGATCGTGATTCGTGGGCTTGTGTGGATGACTCCTAGAGGTCGGATGCGTGTGCAACTCGCAACATTATCCTCAAGCCTAGATCAGCAAAGTTAGAACATCTAACTTGTAAGGTAATAGATATGATCTATTATATTTTACATATATTAGATGTAGTAGAGAAACATGTTGAAATGATCAACATGTAGTTCTTGCTCTTTATATTTTAATTTTTGATTTAATACCATGTAATAATCATGTAATAGGATCTTAGATCTAGAAATTCTCTAGTTTTATAAGATAAATTTTGATTTATTTTAGTCTTCCGCTGCTTGATCTTAAAAAAGTTTCAAGATCTAACCCTGAAACTCTAGATCTGGTTCCTTCAATAGCCCTCACTAAAAATCTCAGATCTCATCAGAAGTCCAAGCACATAGAGCAGCGTTTCACATCATACACGAATACCTCGAAAAGAAGTTCGTCGAGGTGCAGAGAGTCGATTTCATGCTAAATGTGGCAGACCCGCTGACCAAGCCTCTCAACCAATAGAAGACCAAAACTCATCTTGAGAAAATGGATCTTAGATATATGGCCAATTGACTTTAGGTCAAGTGGGAGTTTGTTAGATTTGTGCCCTATAAGCCAATTGTTGGCTGAAACATTATGTAATTTCAGAGCTTAAACATATACTTATAACTTTTTATTATCAATAAAGGGCTTTTTCATTTCAATCATATTTATGTGTCCCTGATTTATCCTAAAAATTAATAAAGATAATTTTTTATATATTTTTAAAGTGTTAAAAATTTAAGACATACATTAATTAGTGGTTAATTTTTAAATACTTTCGATTAAAAGATTATTATGAAGGACAGTGATCAATCCATTCGAGATCGATGTATAGTTCACCTCTCTATGGGCAGATAAGTCTCGAGTCTACAGTATAGGAACATTGGGGTGAGGGTGCAAATGGTTGTTAGAGAATAACTTATACTGAGCATGATCAATATAAGAACCACATGGATGTCTACTCACTCGTCAGTGATCTTCTTGATGCTACAGCGGTGTGAGTGGTCCTTTGACCTACGATGTTATTAGCTATTCACAGTAAGGCTAATAGGTTTGACTACACATTTTCTTGCTCCCTAGCCATTTGGATCCTTGCTGTATATGTTAGTTTCAGTAGGTTTAGATTCACTGTGAAGAAAAAACCATCTTTTTCCTTTTGTAGGATCTTTCAGATTTCATCAAATCTGGGGCGAAATAATTTTTAAAAAAATTTATCCTATATTTATTTTAGATCTAAGTCTCTAGATCTAATCTTCATATTTGATATTAAGTCTAAAATAAATCTAAAAGGGATGAGAAAATAAGTAATACCTCAAGGGTAATCTGATTATCCTGTAGATGATCTCTGCACAGCCCGAGGTTCTGATGTAGCCACGCAAGCACCTGGTCTCTACCAGTATCTACTCAGGAAGGACCTGGAACATCTTCTCCTCATGAATTTATGCTCCAAAAATCAGATCTCTATCTGATTTGGAAGTACTTTAGAACTCCTTCTAAAGTTGGAGCAGCAGCCTGTCGAAGATGTCCTGCAGCCTTCCTGTTTCAGGCATCACCCACGCCTTGGATCTTTGCCAGATGGACGTCCAACTTTCTGGACAAATGAGGAGAGAGAGAGAG